>NC_068355.1:163548845-163610044 GCF_020536995.1 Dreissena polymorpha
AGTACATGCAGACCTGCAGTAATTTACCTCATTGAAACGTTTTTTATTTCAGCTCTTATATTTTCGTAAGAAATCATATCTGGCAGGTCCATATTGCGGTATGTCATGAATACTGCCATGATGCCCATTATGTGTCGAATTAAAAAAATGTTATAAATGATGTTGAATATGTTTGTCGCAATTGTTTTGGTAATCGAACAAATAACATGCTAGATTTGTTATTAATGTTCAATATTATGTGTGTTAGCAATAGTGACGGAAAATGCATGAAACAAATAATTTTGAACATTTTATGGCATGAATAAGACGTATTGAACTTAAGTGAGCATACATCAGAAAATCAACGTGAACTTAACAAGCACTTTACTCTATCCGAAAAACAGAAGTTTGTTAATTGTTCACATCAACTGTTTAATTCCATTTCACCATCTATAAAAGAACAATTGAATATGTGTATTCCTAATTTACATGCAACTCGAGGGCAATCCAGATAATCGTTTCATAAAGACGGACTTTATTCCTTTCTGATATGCAACTCGAGGGCAGTCCAGCAAATCGTTTCATAAAGACGGACTTTATTCCTTTCTGATATGCAACTCGAGGGCAGTCCAGCAAATCGTTTCATAAAGACGGACGGATACATGGCAAAGCAACGTCCCACAACTTGCTTATACCATATCTGCAATGTTTACACGTCGACAAATATTGATAGTACGGGGCACGTCGACAAATATTGATAGTACGGGTATAAAGCCTCATTGTAAACTAGGGCCGCCGCGATTCAATTTGAAATAAGATAACACTAAATGACTCCGTCGGGTGTCCACTTTGTATAACAATAATTTTTTTATTTTAATTGTGCGAGTGTGCGGTTACGTCATCTGAGGTTTATAGAGTAATAAACAGTATTTTATAATAAGATGCGGTATTTCATTTTGTATGAGCGACCTATTTATCCCAGACGACATTTAAATTCCTGCCATTTTAAAGGATCTCTGAATGATTAGCATTGCTGTAATTATAAATCAGTATAGATCAGATTAGGCAAAACAGCGCTAAAATTTATGTGTATGTAAATAGTTGACACCTCACTTGTCAGATTTTGTTACAACAATTTATATGATTGCGAAGAGTTTTGTTTTCTCAAATGCATAGTTATTTTCCCTTCATAAATTATTTAATAAACACAATAAATGCATTATAATGATAAGATATCAAAACGACAACAAAAGTATCAGCATCTTGCAATGACTTTTCCGCAATACTGAAAGTTTGTATCGATCAACTATTTTGGTGGACCTTTTCAATCCCGTTGGAATACAGTAATGCCATATTTGCGCTATTTTAATATTATGAGGTGAAAGAAACAAAAGGAAGATCTTGATCGAGTATTCAAAAATAAAAACATCATACGATGAACCATTATAGAGTCTTTGATTTTAGTAAATAAACTTTTTATCGTAAACGCTTGTACAAAGTCATGTAAAATCTTGACATTGTGTGTACACCACCTTTATTTTCGAATAAGGTACAAATCCTGTCATACATGCACAGTGACGATAAAGGAGCCAAACAGGAACGTTGTCAGGTACACAGACGTGAAGACTTACACACGCGATTCACAGTAACTCACCCCCCCCCCCCCCTCTCTCTCTTAAAAATTAGTTGAAATTGTTTGAAACACAATCGGAAACACAAAACATGTATCAATACTATCATAATACTTATATGTAGTAGTCTAATGGCGAAACTTTCAATAGACTCAAATTTCCGCACGATTATCAAATCATTCTAATATGACATGCTAACTTCTATTCTTGGATCCCTTACGGTTTATTTGGCAGTTAAATATTGTGCATCATTAACTGACTTAAATACATCAATTTAATGCGCTAATAAAGCCATATTCACAAATCATAATGATTATCACTACAAAACGAAGCACTTTCTTCAATGTACAATGCATTATTTTATACATCTCCTTTACAACATTGTTTTATTAGATTATTAATTATATTGCTTTGCATTGCTATCACTGTACGCAAGATGTCATCGCTTTTAAAAATAATTTAAATGATCACAACATATTTTCCTGGCAATATGTTGCTTTTTTGTTTTTAAAATTATGATAAATGTTACGCCCCACAAAAGCAAACTTTAACAGTTCATACACGTAGTGCATAAGAATGTTAAGCGCAAAAAAGTCCATTTATGGAATATAAACTATCCTCATAAAAATGAAGAATTCTGGATTTCGGAAAGACAAATATGAATAAATTAAAATGAATTTATCATATTTGAGTATTTTCTAGAACGTTTCATGATTTCGCATGCAATAGTATTATTTTGAAGTTTATTCATTGATAATATTATTGGTATAAATGCTTAATATTTGTTTAGTTCAACTGAGAGTCATATCAACACAATCATGCATATCTTTTTGATTCTTAAATTCATACAACTATCAGCCCTTATTTCATTTAATAAAATTACGATCATTTCGGTCATGATTTATATTAATGAATGTGGTGATACATGGGAGAGTTCTATTGTGAAGCTTGGAATTCTCACATGAAGCACATGCTTCTTGGAAATGCTCAATAACTTCCGCTGAAGATGGATTTTCTATTCCAGTTCTAATATTTATGCTCAAATGTAATTATTATAAAGTCACGAACGTTTGATACAAACAATTAAACGTTTCCAATTATTGAGTTTCGTCCATATATTTATAGTCATTTTTTCCAACATTTACTGAATTCATGATCTGTTTAACACTTAACAGTCAACGTGTTGTATTTCCAAAACAGTCGCGGCAGTCTTAACGCATCATCGCAGACGATAACCGTGCACTTAACCCATTTATGCCTAATGGACTCTCACATCCTTCTAAATTGGATCAATTTTTTTCCAAAATTAGGGATGTCTAGTCTATTTTTTTCTATAGTTAAAATATTTCTATCAGAAATTCCTTTAAGCAAACAGCGCAGAACCTGATGAAACGTCGCATCATGCGGCGTCTCATCTGGGTCTACGCTGTTTGCCAAGGCCTTTTTTCTAGACGCTAGGCATAAATGTGTTAACGTGAACTTTATGCCATGTGACAAACAGAAGTTAGTAAAATATATTTTGCACATTAGCAGGTCAATCTCCATGTTCTCTTTCAGAAGTACAATGGAATCTATATCTTTATTTAAAAGATGCAAATCGAAGAACATCGAGACTGATTCCAACAAATGGTGTAACCAAGACGGACTGATACATGGATATGCCCAAATGGTGTAACCAACAAACGCCGCGCAACATTCTTAAACCATATCTGTATTTTATCAGTATCACGTTAAATATTGATATTACGGGTAGAATGATATACTTAGGCAACCGGAGATTCGATTTGAAATAAGATAGCTGAACATTTATTGACACGTTTGGGTGGCCATTTAGTTGAATACATGTTCATGTTATAAAAGCTGCGAGTGCGCGATTTTGTCACCAAACGTTTATTTGAGTAATAAAATATTTTATTTTATTATGGAGTGCGGAATTACAATTTGTATTATATTAGAAATAAAACCAACATTTTGTGGGGTATCAAGTTCTCCGAAAATCTCCACTGATATAAACAACCTATATATATCACATATTTCTTGTCATTTTGAAGGATCTTGGATTGCTAGAATGACATAATATATGGCTTAATATATCATAAAATGGCAGAAAGTATGGCTTTATATATCATAAAATGGCATAGTGTATGGCTTTATATATCATAGAATGACATAATGTATGGTGTTATATATCAAAGAATGACATAATGTATGGCGTTAAATATCAAAGAATGGCATATTGATGGCGTTATATATCATAGCATGGCATAATGTATGGCTTAATATATCGTAGAATTGCATTATAAATGACTTAATATATCATAGGATGGCATAATGTATGGCCAAATTTAGCATAGAATTGCATAATGTATGGCTTAATATATCAGAGAATGGTATAATATATGGCTTCATATATATATCATAGAATGACATAATGTATGGCTTAATAAATCATAGAATGGCATAATCTATGGCTTAATATATCATAGGATGGCATATGTATGGCTTTATATATCACAGAATGGCAAAATGTATGTCTTAATATATCAGAGAATGGAATGATGTATGGCTTTATATATTATAGAATGCATAATGTATGGCTTAATAAATCATAGAATGGCATAATCTATGGCTTAATATGTCATAGGATGGCATATGTATGGCTTTATATATCACAGAATGGCAAAATGTATGTCTTAATATATCAGAGAATGGAATGATGTATGGCTTTATATATTATAGAATGCATAATGTATGGCTTTATAAATCATTGAATGGCATCATGTTTGGCTGTATATATCATATAATGGCATAATGTATGGCCTAATATATCAAAGATTAGCATAATGTATGGCTTAATATATCATAGAATGGCATAATGTATGGCTTAGTTTCTCATAACATGCCATAATGTAGGGTTTTATATATCATAGAATAGCATAATGTATGGCTTAATATATCATAGAATGGCATAGTGTATGGCGTTATATATCAGAGAATGACATAATGTATGACTTTATACATCATAGAATGGCATAATGTATAGCATTATATTTCATTGAATGGCATCATGTATGGCTTAAATCTATTAAAGAAAGGCATAACGTATGGCTTAATCTTTCAAACAATTGCATAATGTATGGCTTAATCTATCATAGATTGGCATAATGTTTGGGTTAATATACCATAGAATTGCATAATATATTGCTTAATATATCATAAAATGGCATAATATATGGCTTTATATATCATAGAATTGCATAATGTATGGCTTAATATATCATAGAATGGCATAATTTGCGGCTTAATATATCATAGAATCGCATAATTTACGGCTTAGTTTCTCATAACATGCCATAACGTATGGTTTTATATATCATAGAATGGCATAATGTATGGCGTTATATATCAGAGAATGACATAATGTATTGCTTTATATATCATAGAATGGCATAATGTATTGCTTTATATTTCATTGAATGGCATCATGTATGGCTTATATCTTTTAAAGAAGAGCATAATGTAAGGCTTAATCTGTAATCTGTCAAACAATTGCATAATGTATGGCTTAATCTATCATAGCTTGACATAATGTTTGGGTTCATATACCATAGAATTGCATAATATATTGCTTAATATATCATAGAAATGCATAATGTATGGCTTAATATATCATAGAATTGCATAATGTATTGCTTAATATATCATATAATGGCATAATGTACTGCTAAATATATCATAGAATGGCATACTGTATGGCTTAATATATCATAGAATTGTATAATATATTGCTTAATATATCATAGAATGGCATAATGTATCATAGAATAACATAATGAATCGCTTAATCTATCATAGAATAGCATAATGTATGGCTTTATTTATCATAGAATGTCATAATTTATGGCTTAATCTTTCATAGAATGTAATCACGTATGGCTTTATACATCATAGAATGGCATAATGTATGGCTTAATATATCATAGAATGTCATAATAAATGGCTTAATATATTATAAAATGGCATAATGTATGGCTTAATATATCATAGAATGGTATAATGTATCATAAAATTAAATAATGTATGGTTTAATCTATCATGGAATGGCATAATGACTCGCTTAATCTATCATATAATGGCATAATGTATGGCTTTATTTATCATAGAATGTCATAATTTATGGCTTAATCTTTCATAGAATGTAATCATGTATGGCTTTATAGATCATAGAATGGCATAATGCATGGCTTAATATATCATAGAATGGCATAATAAATGGCTTAATGTATTATAGAATGGCATAATGTATGGCTTAATATATCATAGAATGGTATAATGTATTGCTTAATACTTGATAGAATGGCATAATGTATGGCTTAATATATCATAAAATAGCATAATGTATGGCTAAATATATCATAGAATGGCATAATGTATGGCTTAATATATCATAGAATGGTTCGACGGTTTTCATCGCAAATTGGTGCAGTAAATACATTAGTTAAGAAAAGATATGAACAAGACTATACATGCTGCCGCCATTTCGTCAATATGAGTAAATTATCGAAGTGTAATATGCCAAACAATAAATTGTTCGTACACCTATTAACCGATGTATCATCTTATATTATGCATGTGAGTCTCGCTCTGGGAAAATGGGTTTTAATGCATGTGCGCAAAGTGTCGTGCCCGATTAGCCTTTGAAGTCGGGGCAAGCTTGTTATGGAGTACACTTTCCGTCTAGACTGGATTTTCGTTTAGAAAATGCTTCCTCTTAATGAAGAATTTCTTTCAAGCGGAAAGTGTCGTCTCTGATAAGCTTGTTCGGACTGCAAAGTCAACTATTGGATTACACTTTAGGCATATCCATTAAGCCCAGTTGTCCAAGAGCGAGGCTCATATGTACTTTTGCTTTTATATTATTTCACACACCATTTGTCATGTCAACGAGATAAACTCGTTTTGAAAATGTATACCACACCCATTCCTTACGTTACAAGTTTCGAGGAATATTTTGTATCATATTGATTACATATTATGTTACATTATCAATGTATCTTATGTGCATTTTAAATTATAGATTCATGACATTGAAAAAAATGTCCGGCATGTACCCTTGTAAAAGGAACTGTTTCATAAATTTAAAATAAACAATAAGGTTGTTCTTTGCGGGGTTTTTTCTCACAATTGTGTTCGTCTTTTTGATTGGGTTTGTCTCAAAATTTGACAAGATAAGTGTGTTGAAAGAGTAGACGCTACTGTTGATTCAACTTACTATATGATTCATTTTTTGGTAAACATGTGGAAGTTGTTTTCTCATTCAGTGTTGAGGGGAAATATGTACATTGATACTGAGCATAGCTCTCCATACAGCATCGAATAACATCACTAATATTTAGTTAACTGTATTATAAAAAAAAGGTTTTCCCCAATGATTTAAAAAAAAAACTTAAATAAATATGTTTAGAGGTGTTTTCTATACAACTTATATATTCCCCTTCTTAAATATCCGTTCCGGTTAATCATGTTTCAGTTTGAGATTTTCTTACGTGTGGTTTCACTCACTTTCTTTTTCAAATATCCCATCTCTTTGCTTACTTGTGCCATTCATCTCTACTTCTTGACGAGTAAAGCTCATAGTTGTCGACGAATGTTGTGTTTCTCCTTCTTTTTTCTATTATTCTTCAAGCTGAAGACTATCGAGTTGCCTGTTTGGTATGTTACACTGTTTGTAGCCTTACCTACATTTCTTATCATTAACTTAACCGTTGTTTCAGTTCTTGGAGTCGATGTCCTGGGATCCCCTTAGGTAGAACTTTTGTTGCGGATGTTGTTGACTCATGTATTTGACTTGACGAGCTTGATAACCTTGTTTTTCAAGCAACTTTTGACACCAACTAGATGGAATTGTTTTTATAAACGTTTTGTCTGTTTCTTAAATGATTCATTTTTGTTACTAAACATATCTGAACGCTTTTCTGAAACATCTATTATCTTAAATCCCGTTGCATTTCGACTTTA
Organism: Dreissena polymorpha; assembly: GCF_020536995.1. Lineage (NCBI taxonomy): Eukaryota > Metazoa > Mollusca > Bivalvia > Myida > Dreissenidae > Dreissena > Dreissena polymorpha. The sequence continues at coordinate 163,556,474 of NC_068355.1, forward strand.
TATATTCAATATGTTCTTAATGTGATTGTTTTATGTGTCTTATTTTTACGTTTTGCTTCTTGGGTGTGCATTTTCTTCAATTTATCATAATGTTTGCTGGAATCATCTTGTCTCTTTCTTTTTTATCTTCCAGTCCTTCATATTCACTGTTAAGAACATACTTCGCTCTTTTACTATTGCGATCTCTTTCCGATAGTGCTTCATGTTTTACTATTGCGATCTCTTTCCGATAGTGCTTCATGTTTTATCTTAGTGTCATTTTCTCTATTGACCATGTCATCCACAGAGCCATTCTGCAAAGTAAAGGGAAACCAGTCTTTGTCCGTATTTCAAGCTAGACATGCGTCCCCTATTTTTCCCGTATTAGCCTTTTTTCTATATTCAATTGTCAGAATTGATCTTTGACATTTGGTAAAAATTGTAGGTCGTACATTATCCTCTCAACAACGCTAATCTGTAAACCAAATTCTAGGATGATGGTGTATGTACTTTTAGAAAGTACAGTATCACGTTTTTTGGGCTCATCTTTTCCTAATTATGGGACACACTGATGGGGCCTATATGAGAAATCGAAATGACCAACAATACTTCTTCAATTATAGCAATCAAAGGAGCATGCATTAGAGAGATAATTCATAGATTAAACATTGACTTTACAAAAGCTTCTATTTGCAACTCACCCAATATCCGTTTTAGTAAAAATAAGCCTTTTTCGTAACTAGAAGTTCATTACTTCAGAAAAAGGAATGGTTTAACGTCAACAATATTAATGTAGATGCGTACAAAATAGTTCGTAAAATACTTACCAATGAGATAATACTGATATGAACTGTCAGAGTTTTAATAAAATGTGCCTACCTTTTTAAGTAAATTGCAATTTTATTTTAGTAACATTTTGTGAATGTTTTGCAACAATCATAATAAGCGAAATATGCATCTGAATCTGATTATAAGCCGAGCAACTGACATATCAATCGAAACTTTAATAACATAACACACACATAATACACACTGGCATATTGAACAATGATGAATAAAAATTGCAGTCAAAGGGGAGTAACTTAGTCAATCTGATATCCAATTGTGGTAACTGGTTTCCTGTCTTCATTCGAGTTATTGCCCTTTAATTTTATGTGAAGTCTTTTTATTTGTGATTCACTTAAGCAAATTGGATAAAACACTAAATAATTATATGTTGTAGTCGACATATCATCATTCGTTTGAACATTTTCTATAATGATATTATGATGTATGTCTATTGCATAATTGTTGTATTTACTACTTGTACTGGAGACGTGGTTTACGTCTCAGTAGATGTTAGAAGCAAGTGCATAACATTTTTTAACTATTATTCAACAAGTACTAATTTAGTTGAGTACCTATAATATGAACTATTAAAGGATATTGTGCACGGATTTTCGTTTTTTAAAATATCATTAAATTAATATACCAACAAAACTTTCATATCTGAATAGTTTTACAGTACTTTTATAACAAGGACACGTGTTAGATAAAGTATAACCTTCATGCCCTGAAGATCGAACTCGGAAAGCGAAATCTAATTTTCTACCAATATATACCAGGTTCGTTATGTATATAAGCCCAGGTAATTTCCATGTCTTACCTACTGGGTGGCCAACTGTGACCTACACTGCAATTTTTGCAGTGAACTCACATAAGCTTCCTTGCATGATCCCAAATGAGTTTGGTATGCTCATAAGATTAAAATTTTGTCCCTCACAGGACACATATTGTACTAGTCCTCCGCTTTAGTTCACATTGGACGCGGGCCCATGTGATACTTGTGCCCCGCTATAGTTCACATTGAAAGCGGGCCCATGTTGCACTTGTGCCCCGCTATAGTTCAGATTGGAAGCGGGCCCATGTTGTACTTGTGCCCCGCTATAGTTCACATTGGACGCGGACCCATGTTGTAAGTGTGCCCGCTATAGTTCACATTGGACGCGGGCCCGTGTTGTACTTGTACCCGCTATAGTTCACATTGGACGCGGGCCCATGATGCACTTGTGTCGCGCTATAGTTCACTTGGGACACGAGTCCATATTTTACTTGTACCCGCTATAGTTCACATAGGACGCGGGCCCAAGTTGTACTTGTACTCGCTATAGTTTACATTGGACGCGGGCCTATGTTGTACTTGTACCCGCTATAGTTCACATATGACGCGGGCCCAGGTGGGGTATTTTAACTGAGACCACCCTGGCTTCCATGTAGGAAATTTCATATAATGTTTATTGGTTCCACAATGAACTAATGTTTTTTTTCAATTTACGGCAAACCATGAACGATACAACAGAAAACAAACGTTAAGCAATTACGATTTAAAAGGCCATTAAGTAACCACTTCATTCTCCCTAAATATGTGTGGAGGCAAATAGATTGGCCATAGTCTCTCAACTAATCAATATTGGTTGAGGGCTTAAATTTGCAAACAGTAACCAGAATGTCAACTCGTAACAATCCAAATTGTACAAATAAGCAGAATTATGACATCCTTTTATAGAAAAAATACTTTTTTCTTCTGTCATGCGTAGCCCAAAGGGTAAAAATGCTATAAAGCTTGACATTTAAAAATGGGTCGCGCTATGAGAAAATCGGTTTAATGCATATGCGTTAAGTTTCGTCCCATATTAATCTGTGCAATCCGCAAAGGCTAATCAGGGACGACACCATCCGCCGTAACATGAGTTTTGCTAAGAAGAGACTTTCTTTAAACGAAAACGAACACTATCATAAAAGCGGGAATTGTCGTCCCTGATTAACGGATTGCACAGGCTAATCGGGGACGACACTTTACGAACGTGCATTAAACTCCCTTTTCGCAGCGCGCGATTCAAATATGTAAATCATCATGCAAACTTGCTCACCTCCATATTCAACTATGATGTGTATGATGTTTAACATAACAAGAGGTATGGCTCGTTTGAGCAAACAATCATGTGTTGAGGGGCACAATTATTGTTCTTAGAGGGAGAAAACTTTCCGACTAAATTGGCTTTTTGCTAAAAAGAGACTTTCTTTAAACATAAAATATTATAAAGCGGAAAGGTTCGTCCCTGATTAGCCGGTGTGGACTGCATAGGCTAATCTTGTAACGCACTTTACGCCCACCTAATAACCGCCATTTTCACAGATACTCTAAAGGCGTTATGTGCATTTAACGATGATGAAAAGAGCGAAATACGGAAGTGCCAGGTTTAGTTTAGTGTTCGTCGACATTCATGGAGTTTGTAGTCGGCAGTGATTTTTGTGTGATAACAAGGCCGCGAATACCGATTGAAATAAATTGGCACAGCTAATCAGGATGTCTGGGTAGCGTTTATAGGCATCAAGTCTGCTATGACGTCATCAATCATTCCCATGAGGTACATTACCAGTGTTGCGGGTTCTGCGTTTTTAAGTGTTCGTTTTTGAACATTATGTGTTGTATTATTTAAATATTAACTCATCATCAACTAAATGCAGGTTGACTATATATTATAATACATTTAATAACATTGATTATGAGGTGCGATATTAAAAACAATATCAACAGGGTCAGGCGAAAATGGGTCTTCTGTCGTATTCCGGCGTAGCTCCGACCCAGCCTGTGGAGGAGCTCCCCTGTCAACTAAAGAGACAAAGAAACCTCGTGGTACTTTATAGTAGACAAGGAAGCTCCTGACCAGACTGCGCGAAAGAAAAAAAGAGTGACTAATGTTTATTTGCTGATTTTACAAAAAAAGACCGATTACTTGGTAGAGGATTTAATTTTGCTCTAACTTGTTGAAGCTTCGACGAAATATAATTATTGCTCACAATGGCTCTTCTCGCAGTCGTACTTCGGGATTTTTAAGTTTTTTTAGCATATTTTTTTTTAAAGAACTACAGTTTTTCGTAAGCTATTAACTAAAATGGAATCGACATATTCAGCTTAACTATTTTGTAAATCGATTTCGATTCAAGACCATGTCTTATAGGCTTCAGCTCTAGTTGATGGTGCAGCTTTAAAACCTCTAATACAATCGTGTGAACGAAAAATTGCGAGGCATGACATGAGATTGATTACGCCCCTTTAACACAGATGTATATACAAACTGTGCCCCTTATCGCCAGAACAGCGTCGCTTTAGGGCGTTATTCCAGAGTTTGTTCACGTCAATACGTCAGTAACTGTATGCGTTGATAGTTCAAAACCGTTGTTGACATTGGGACTGTTTAAAGAGCCAGTTGTGGTCGATTAGCGAGTTCAGCTATGACGTCATGTCCGGTATAAACATCAAATGTCGTGCAGTTTCAAGTCTCGTGTGGTCGTGATGATGTCGATTTATTTAGAATATCGATAAGATAGAATCACAGATTCAGTTATACTGTTAAAGTAGAGCGCGCTTATTGAAGCAAATGTAAATGTGATAATGTTAAATACATAGTATATGCTATAAGGTAAAAAGTAATCATAAATAACCATATCAAGCGATATTGGACAATAAAAGCATTAAGTTATATATTATAAATAAATATTATTGCTCTGCGCATAAATATGTTATATTTATGTCTAAATGCAAAGAAGTAACATTTGCAATGTCGAAATAACGGATAAAAAAATAAATAGCAAACTTGTTGTTTAGTTTTCGGATATAGTTAAGCTCAATACAAATTGAAGTTGTTTAACTGATATTTATTGTGCAATAATGTGTTCAATACATAATTCGGTGAATATTTATTGGAGAACTATATGTGTGAGCTTATTGTTTGTCACTTACGGTGGGTGGGGAATGTTCATACCGCCGACAGGGAGTGTGGATATTAAAACGGAGCCCTGCATACTTAAAGTAAGGAAATGCATTGTTTTAATATGAAAAAAATCACAAATGGTGGTAACAATCACTTGGATTGGATTTAATGATATAAAAATAAAGTTCTGTCCGTAGTATTATATTAAAAGAAACCATATACAAAGAGTTAAGTGTTTATTTCAAAATACATAAGGCTATTAGACATAAAGAGTACAACACAATATATTAACATATAGGTGTGTCTTGCATGCATTTAAACGCTCACAATGCTCAGTTGTTGATGTGAGACTATGCGTTTTTTTTTCAGCCGAACAATACTGGCATACCCTGTGTTATGTACACGATTGGCTACGAAAGTAAGTAGAAATTTAATCACTGTATATTGTCACATTCTTTAAGACAACAAATGCACACGTTTTCTTATTTTACTTGCTTAAGATTAAGGCAAATTTTACGCATATGGAGTTACCAGATATATGTATCAGTGTTAATATTGTAAATGCGATGTGTTTATTGACAATATATGGTATACGAGTAAACAAAACACACAAAAGCTTATCAATATCGAAGTATAGTAGTTGATGTTTAAATTGTAACAATATAATTCAACTGTATTGTGTTGTCGCTAAGTAATTCAGACTATGTGAGTTTTTCCATCATGCACAAGTTCGTAATAACTCATATCTACCGATACTCAAACAAACAAAACAGAAAAGTTTAGTTTTTACTTATGCATGTGAAGTTCAAGAACAGATAATCTAAATAAACATACAATAACAATTTTCGTTAACATATTTCCATAGAATGTCACATGGATGAGGTAAATACATAGTGATAACACAATATTATACGTATAGTTTTACAATTTTAGCAATAATTACATATTTCTGACTTGATTTTCTTTGTAAAGAATGTTTTATTATTTTACACTACATACATATGAAATTTTCCCTTATTTTAAAGCATTTTAAACTAAACATGGCTAGATGTCTAAATGCAGTTTTGTTTTGATACTCAAACAAATTGACTTGCTTTCGGAAAACAGGGTTCAATGCATGTGCGCAAAGTGTCGTTCCATATTAGCCTGTGCAGTCCGCGCAGGATGATCAAGGGCGACACTTTCCGCCAAGACTGGATGTTCGTTTAAGAGACTTTCTTTAACCGAAAAATCCACAACGGCGGAACGTTTCGTCCGTGCTAACTGTACGGGGTCATCTGGGGACCACACTTTGCGCAAATGCATTAAGCTGCATTTTTGCAGAGCAAGTAAATTGCAGAAACAGTTTCCTATGAGTAACTTGCCGACCCAAAAACAACAAACCCGATATGAACTGTTCATTTGTTATTAGATCTGATGCCATTTTAGCATGTATTATTTTCGATGTCTAGTGGCAATCAACAAACTAAATAAAAAGTAATCTAACATGTTAACAGGAGGTTTGCAACGTTAGGAGTATATAGCCAAAGGTGTCTAGTTTCTTTTCCAGTTATAATGCATTAAAGCCACACACCTTGAAATGAAGTACTTGTTAATCAAAACATATAGATGCAATTTCAAAGGTGCAAAATGTGCATAAACTCTATAGCCTAGTTAGCAAGTAATTCTTTTTTAAATTTTAAAACCGAAAGTAAAAGTTTTAGACGTATACGTCCTTTTCGACAAACGCGATTATTGTTAAGTATTCATGCGCAAAAGAGCCTGATTTCTACCTTGTAACCACCAGATATAGTCTAATTGGCATATATACAATATGTTCCTTATTTATACTTAAATTTATTATGCCATGTATTTCATTTCAAGGTGAAAACTCATCAGCGGAATATGTCAAGTCAATTTACTGATGAACTCTTCTTACGATTGAAAGTTTTTGAATTAAACGACAACATTTATATAAATACGATTCATTCCATTATTTTTCCCCATCATTAAATGATATTGAAAATAAACGCGTGTGTCGTAGCCGTTACATTATACCGCGCTTTAACCTTATATATTCGCAGCCAGTAGCATATTTTTATATGCATGACGAAATAATTGAAATCTATATTTGTAATCGAGTGGTCTAGTCCTAATTAACCCATTTATGCCTAGCGTCTAGAAAAAAAGGCCTTGGCAAACAGCGTAGACCCAGATGAGACGCCGCGTGATGCGGCGTCTCATCAGGGTCTGTGCTGTTTGCTTAAAGGAATTTCTGTAAGAAATATTCTAAATATAGAAATAAACATACTAGACATCCCTAATTTTGGAAATAAATTGATCCAATTTAGAAGGATGGGCGAGTCCACTAGGCATAAATGGGTAAAGGACGCGTTTCTCGAAGGCCGATTGAAGATCCGCCAGGTGGCTAGATCACACGCACTGGGGTTCGCCTCCATTACCTTAAAGGAACCGCTGTTATCACAGCATTGCAGTGGAATGGCATAACATATGTTTCGGTTCACAGGTTAAATATAGGTGCAACCTGACAATGTATCTTAATTACATAAACTTGAGAACATGTCTAACACATGAGGCCTGTTGTGGGCAAACTGGACTTAATGCATGTGCGTAAAGTGTCGTCCAAGATTAGTATGTGCAGCCAGCACAGGCTAATCAGGGACGATACTCACCACTTTTAATGATCGAAACGTGGCAACTGTCTTTCTCGATTAGCCTGTGCGGACTGAACACGCACATCTAGGATTACATTTTACGCACATGCATTAAGCTCATATTTTGTCCAGAACGCGTCCTGTGTTAGAACGCACCTTAAAGCTGTATCTGACGGAGATTCGTGTCGTTGTTTTAGAAATACAAAAAAAACAAAGCTCTAACGCCATTAAAGCCCGTAACTATCTAAAAATGTTGCAGACGTTTTATTGACTACAATTTATTCCACAGTATTTAATTAAAATTTTCAATTGAATATTTGCGACAACAAAAAGCGGTAAAATGGTCATAGTATCCCTGTTTTCAAAAAAGACACTGTTCTATCTTGTTATCGAAGTTTTTCATTCGTGAATATAGCAGCTTAACATTTCCCAATGGCATTTTTCGCAATCGAATTAATTCTTAGTGCGAGTGAATTATAATAAATTTAACACATAACAAATCGGATTTATGATCCACAACCTTATTAATTACAAATCAAATCTTTATTACGATTTATTGATTCCGAAAAGACATTTGATTTTTTGCAAGAAGCTTTGTGATTCCGAAAAGACATTTGATTTTTTGCAAGAAGCTTTGTGATTCCGAAAAGACATTTGATTTTTTGCAAGAAGCTTTGTGATTCCGAAAAGACATTTGATTTTTTGCAAGAAGCTTTGTGATTCCGAAAAGACATTTGATTTTTTGCAAGAAGCTTTGTGATTCCGAAAAGACATTTGATTTTTTGCAAGAAGCTTTGTGATTCCGAAAAGACATTTGATTTTTTGCAAGAAGCTTTGTGATTCCGAAAAGACATTTGATTTTGTGCAAGAAGCTTTGTGATTCCGAAAAGACATTTGATTTTTTGCAAGAAGCTTTGTGAATTATGTACATACAGAAATAAGCTGTAAAATATTAAACATTAGCAATTCAATGTTTAATCATATGTAAAAAGTATGTAACAAAATATTTCTGATTCGAGGCCTTTTTGACGTTTCGTTAGGAGTAAAACAGGGTGAAACATTATCGCTTTGTTTATTTTAATTATAAATGAAAGATATGAGTTCAATGATACAATCGAACACTAACAGATATGCGTTTATTATCAAGATTTGTGTTGTTATTTGCCAATGATATTGCATTATTTACAACAATCTAGAAAGTCTGCAATTGCAATTAAATTATATCTATCAATAATCGTGTCAATGGGGATTAAGGCATGAAAAATAGTTAGATTACATTTATAGTAAAATCATAAACAACAGTAAGCACTATTTAGATTAAGCGCCCATTAATAAGAAAAAGCAACTGATATAGTGGATAACAAACCTAGAGATGAACGAATGTAAACTATTTAACGTAAACAAAGATCCCCACCGTTGGTGCGTTCTTTATATCTCTCTCAAAGACACCAAGTGCTGGTTCTAGTCCAAGAAAACGGACTAGAGAGCGTTTCAAATAAGCCTTAGGCTTTCGATACAATAGAGCTTAAATAAATTGGTTTTAACTAATAAGAATCGTGTGAAAACGGGAAATATGTTTTTAACGCCTATAAAAGTCGCATTTATTATGATAATTATTGACTGATGAAATATGACCGAGGAATCAGGGAATGCGCATTAATTTTGCCCCTCCCCCCCCCCTCCCATTCCAACGGATTTTGACTTGACATGACAAGGTTTGATAACTTCACAGGATTTTTCATAATACAGTGGGGGCTGCATCGACACGCCAAACGCTTAGGGGGAGTTTGGTGGGAATTATGGCGGTGCGTTCATTTGGTTATTTCCTATTCGGTTATTTGCTAGATACAGTCTGGAATTTTTTTTTCAAATTATAATTTCTTATAATTGAACAGCGCACCTGGTAAAACATGAATGATTCATATCAAATGAAATCATGCACACGGCGCTCAAAATAAATGACATAAAAATAAATGCACCCCAACTAAATTCTGGTCACTTCTATTATCTAAATCTTGTATTCAATTAATGTAATTCTAAATTTATCACTGTCGTGCAATCTTTATCAACGTACTAAACGTTCGTATAAATGTCCTACTTCAGAATCCGAGGTAAATGATACAGACGGTCTAAAAATAAACACTCTCCGCCCGCAATTCATCAACAACTTCATCATTCAAATGTATTTTCAGCTTGAAAAAAGGCATGGCAAAAATAGCCCGGATTTTTTTATGATGCGTTTCCTTTTGAGCGGAATTAATCTTCCACCCTATGTGAAGGCCGTTTAATGTTGCAGGAGTGTTTTGTTTTGAAGTGGCGGTGCGGCCGGACCAACATCAGCAAACAAGTCATTTGTTTCGGCAAACCTAGCTACACAAATCCATTTATCAGCCGGCCAGCGGATGAACTCACGAACGAATCGCACGATATAAGATAAACAGTAACATCGTTCTCTCTCCCAGCGTCAAAGGAAAAGGATGCTGAATTCGTTGCTGAAAAATTGAGCATCGATCTGCGAAAACTGGACTTAAAGCATATGTTTAATGTGTCGTCGCAGATCAGCCCGTAAAGTCCTCACAGGCTAGTCAGGGACGAAACTTTCCTCCTTAACTGGTTTTGCTTTAAACAAAAAAACTTCCAACGAACGAAAACTTCTCTACAAGCGGAAAGTGTCGGCCCTGATTAGCCTGTGCCTAGCTTGTTAAAGCGACAATAGCAACATAAGCGCCATGAGTATGTCGTCCCTGATTAGCCTGTGCCTAGCTTGTTAAAGCGACAATAGCAACATAAGCTTCATGAGTATGTCGTCCCTGATTAGCCTGTGCCTAGCTTGTTACAGCGACAATAGCAACATAAGTTTCATGAGTATGTCGTCCCTGATTAGCCTGTGCCTAGCTTGTTACAGCGACAATAGCAACATAAGCTTCATGAGTATGTCGTCCCTGATTAGCCTGTGCCTAGCTTGTTACAGCGACAATAGCAACATAAGCTCCATGAGTATGTCGTCCCTGATTAGCCTGTGCCTAGCTTGTTAAAGCGACAATAGCAACATAAGCTTCATGAGTATGTCGTCCCTGATTAGCCTGTGCCTAGCTTGTTAAAGCGACAATAGCAACATAAGCTTCATGAGTATGTCGTCCCTGATTAGCCTGTGCCTAGCTTGTTAAAGTGACAATAGCAACATAAGCTCCATGAGTATGTCGTCCCTGATTAGCCTGTGCCTAGCTTGTTACAGCGACAATAGCAACATAAGCTCCATGAGTATGTCGTCCCTGATTAGCCTGTGCCTAGCTTGTTAAAGCGACAATAGCAACATAAGCTTCATGAGTATGTCGTCCCTGATTAGCCTGTGCCTAGCTTGTTAAAGCGACAATAACAACATAAGCTTCATTTGTATGTCGTCCCTGATTAGCCTGTGCCTAGCTTGTTAAAGCGACAATAGCAACATAAGCTCCATGAGTATGTCGTCCCTGATTAGCCTGTGCCTATCTTGTTACAGCGACAATAGCAACATAAGCTCCATGAGTATGTCGTCCCTGATTAGCCTGTGCCTAGCTTGTTAAAGCGACAATAGCAACATAAGCTTCATGAGTATGTCGTCCCTGATTAGCCTGTGCCTAGCTTGTTACAGCGACAATAGCAACATAAGCTTCATGAGTATGTCGTCCCTGATTGGCCTGTGCCTAGCTTGTTAAAGCGACAATAGCAACATAAGCTTCATGAGTATGTCGTCACTGATTAGCCTGTGCCTAGCTTGTTAAAGCGACAATAGCAACATAAGCTTCATGAGTATGTCGTCCCTGATTAGCCTGTGCCTAGCTTGTTAAAGCGACAATAGCAACATAAGCTTCATGAGTATGTCGTCCCTGATTAGCCTGTGCCTAGCTTGTTACAGCGACAATAGCAACATAAACTCCATGAGTATGTCGTCCCTGATTAGCCTGTGCCTAGCTTGTTACAGCGACAATAGCAACATAAGCTTCATGAGTATGTCGTCCCTGATTAGCCTGTGCCTAGCTTGTTAAAGCGACAATAGCAACATAAGCTTCATGAGTATGTCGTCCCTGATTAGCCTGTGCCTAGCTTGTTACAGCGACAATAGCAACATAAGCTCCATGAGTAGCATAAGTAGGGTTCATAGCAGAGGCATCCCTATCGGTAGCATTACAGTAGCAGACGCTTTGTTCATACTAACAACTTCCGTTGGTGCATTACGTGAATCAACAGCACTCACTATGCGTCAATAAAACAAATTTGCAGACGCAATGGAATTTGAAGTTAGAAAGAATGTGCATATTTGTATTATTTCATTCGAATAGTATTCAATTATTAAATTATTTCTTAAAAGACTGCAGTGGCTTCGTTTAACATTTGATCGACACGTTTGTAATAGTCTATAACTTTGTATATCATTTTAATGTCGGTATAATTCGTCGCCTAAGGACGCCGTGTCGTATTGGATATGCTGTCCGCCGAGCGACCGGGAGATGATGCGTTCGATCTCCACTGTGGAAGCGTTCTTAAGATCTCCCCCATACACATCGAGTACTGGTTCTTGTACCAGGAAACGGACTGGAGAGCGTTTCAAATAAGCCTTAGGCTTTCGATGCAATCGACCTAAAGTAAAAAGGTTTAAACTAATTTCGGTCTTGTTCTACAACATATAACTAATTGGGATGGCAATATATATTCAATGACGTGCATTTTGATTAAAATTATTTAACACAATTATAACACACCCTCACAATCAAACCTTCATTTGCATGGCCACGAGATTGATAATATCATTACTTTGAAACAGTTGTATTCAATACAGGTCAATGTGGTCGATGAAAATAAAAAAAATTATTACAACGCAGTGTTGTCGATATGAGTATTTCATGATGACATGTATATATTTATTCTTGAAAAATGTATTCAGCGCATATCACTTAATACTTAATAGTGTCGTATTTCACTTGATCTATGTGTAAAAGAATTATGTAGATATACTTATATCCAAATCGAAAGAAATAATACAAATATAACCTCCTAACTTCAGATTCCATTTTTATCTGGAGTTTGGTTTCTCAGTCGCAAATTGGTTTATCTTCGTCCAGTGAGAGACCACTAACTGAAACAACAAACGTATAGGTCTTCGGCTGATGCAGGAGTTAATTTATTTTTTTAGTTCGCTTACAAACAACTTTAGTTGCCCTAAATTTACGGCCACTCATTGAAACTATTGCTATTTACCAAACACCGTTTCTTAAATTAATCTACGGTACAAAGAATTAACGATGTTATTACTATGCAGTAATTTGTCAAATTATGCATGTCTTTCAGTGCAATAAAATATTCGGAAACCTTACCATGAATCGTCTTAATAAGATTATGCTTTCACCGTTAAAAAGACAACAACTTATTCTCTGATGAATTACAGAAGAACGTTCATCTGCCCCCAAAGACAATCGTTCACTTGAATCAACCGGGCTCATACCACGGGAATCCGCATTTGGGCGGCAAGGATGGTGACCGCCACCCAAACATTTCGAAAAGTTATCGACTTGTATAAAATCCGCTGCCGTTTATCTGAAATCGGAATATCGCGTCTCCCTTGTTGTGTAAAGTTGGTTGCTGTGCCGCACGATCCGCCTTGCAGGCCCATTATCCGCGACAATATCCGGTCTATGTGTCGTAAAGCATAACTCTGATAATAATTAACGACGCCGCTTAGGTGCTAAGATGGTCGTGTTTTTCTTTGTGTAATTTTTCATTATTCCAATAATGAAAAAGAAAGCACTGGGAGTCACGAAGCGAGTCGATAAGATACAATATAAACGGAATACTTATACTAAAGACTTCGTCTCTGTCAAGCCGTTTGGATTTCAACGTTAATGGTGTAAGGCATTAATGTATCATTGTATCATTATCATTATAATTTATATTTTTTACCAGAAGCAGTTAATAAAATTTCTCTTATATGCAGTCAGCTTAAAAGGAAAACGTCGTTAAAATCGGAATTCTATGCGCAATCAATACAATTACATGTATATGAAATGCTCTGTGAGCGCGTGTGCGTTAAGTTAATACTAGGCTTACAAATCATATACAATAAACTTATTGGTACACATATCTAAAATATAAAAAAATAAAACGATCAGGATTGAAATCACGAATACAAGATTCGTGCAGACTGTGCAATAAAGAACTGAATTACGTCAAATTACTTCACAATTTAAATTTCAAGCGGGCCGTACAATAAAACGAAGCTTCAGACCGGCTCGCGCATGCGCACAGTCTGGTCAGGAGCTAACCTGTCCGCAAATGAGACCACGAAACATAGCACGACTTTTATGCGGACAGCGTAGCTCCGGACCAGGCAGCCCGCAAGAGCTGTGCTTGCCGCATACGGCATAAAACCCATTTTTGCATGACGAGGGTTATTGTCGATGTTTGTGTTGAGGCACACCCCAAGGCACACTCTCGGGAAACTTGTCGGATATGTTACGTTGAATTCAAACGCATAAAGTGCTATAAACATTCAATTTTGGAGAGCGAAGTATGCCCAAAATAACGCAATAGCGAACAACCTAAGTGTCTTCAGCTTTTCGATTATAAATATTATTCAGTGTATCGTTCCATTCAGTAAAGCAGACACGTATTAAAGTAGGCTTGGTATGGTAGAGCCGTGTCCAAGACAGATGGTGGCCGGATTATGTTATTCCAAAGATAAACATGCCCCTGGGCATTGTTATTGATTACCAATAGAACGTCGCGTCATACCCGACGCTTTCCAGGTAAGAATCGTGTAACATGTGACGTGAAACGACGACCATTACTCAAACTCAAGTCCATAGGTGCAGATATTAGTAATACTTTTATGAATATTCAAATCCAGAACTATTTTCAGAAAATAAATACTTGTAAGTATCCGATAGTGTATTATTTTAAGGCAAGTTATCAATTGCACATGCATTACAGAACAAAGATGCAACACAACATTAAATGAGCAACGCTTTGTAAAAAGGTTTAATGCGTTTGCGCAAAGTTGTGTCCCAGATAAGCCTTTGCACTTTCCGCCAAAACGGGATTTCCGCAAAGAGGAGACTTTCTTTCAACGAAAAACACACAAAAAAGCGAAAAAGTCGTCCCTGATTAGCCTCTGTGAACTGTAAAGGGTAATCATGGACGACACTTTACGTTCATTCATTAAGACCGGTTTTCACGAAAAAATGCTCAAATTAAATCATTTGTTGTTAAAACGTTTAAAAGATGCGCCGAATTTCCTACTTAGACTCCTACTTACAACTAAACTTTCACACGTGAATTAACATAAACCACATTGTTGTTCAAAATGAGCCTTGTTCTGAGAAAACTGAGCTTAATGCATATGCGTAAAGTGTCATCCCAGATTAGCCTGTGCAGCCCGCACAGGCTAATCTGGGACAACATGTTTCGCCTAAACTTGATTTTCGGTAAGAAAGGATTTCCTTGAAACTAAAAATACCAAAAAAGCGGAAAGTGTCGTCCCTGATTAGCCTGTGCGGACTGCACAGGCTAATATGGACGACACTTTACGCACATGCACTAAGCCCAGTTTCTCATAACGAGGCTCATACTCAACTTGTTTTATTAAATGTCATTTCATGTAAAAGCAATGATAAACTTAAGCGATTTATTCACAAGTTTTTGTATGTAACATTTCATAAAAAAAGTGTCGGATCCATATATACTTGAAAGTCTGCAAGTAAAAATTTAAATAAAAATAAACTTTGCCTGAGCTCATATCTATGATCAACTTATCAAAACGGGTCAATCATTGGCATGAGTTCAGTTGGACATTTGTAATTTCACAGGAAATAATTATTGTATTTATAATACACGTGTATAAATTGATCATTACCTTAGTCATCCGTAAACCTAACATAATAAAAACAAAAATAATAACTTGTCATCGATTCAACGTAATGTAAGTGTACTATACGTACCAACGACTTATTGTTATACAATAACTAACGTAAATGCGCTATCAATCGGCTTCACCGAGATGTTGTGTACATAAATGTACCAAATTTGGAATCATCTTGGTATGTCACAGATTTGAGCGTCAATCTTGATTCATTTTAAATCTGTAAGAGCCGTGCCAATGATTTGACGCAAATACTTCATTATCAAAATATCAATATGGTAAACAATAAAGTCGAATCTAGCCTACATCATGGGCCTTTAAAGCGATTTGCCACGCGTTAGCTTGCATCAAAACTATGTAAGCTTTGACGTCGTACAAAAACAAAAACAACCTTTCTTTTTAGATTGAACTTAATTAATTACGAAACGTCTAACATAGCTTATAAATGTTAATAGTCGTCAGTCATCTAAAAGTTGATATGATGATATTGAAGTCCGTTTAACGAAGATTTTCTTAAATAAATGCCAATATAAGTAGGTTACAGAAAAATACACGTACAATTTTATCCGTGTAGTCTGGTTAGGAGTTTCCATGTCCACCAATGAGACCAAGGAACCTTGCGTGACTTTATAGCGGACAGTGTAGCTCCTGATCAAACTGCGCAATTGCGCAGGCTTCTACTACTACGATGCCAGCATTTGGCAAAAGACATATTGTCGCATGGCGGGGTTTATTAATATACAATGCACAAAGTAAGCGCTATGTTTGAAACAGCTGACAACTCGAATATGAATGGTGATATTCTATTCAAAGTAAAATCACTTAATATCAAAAAGGGAGCAAGGATTGCACCTTACACCGCCGCCCGGTCTCCCATTTCAGACAGCGGCGAGGCTTGCTCGAACCTTCCGGCCCTCTTCCCTCACCTGTACGAGGTCGAGGACCCTGCTGGCCTCACCTGGCCGAGTGAAGTGCTCAATAACAAGGTCGTGGAGAACACCATTGCATGGAATGCCCTAGCAGAAGGTATATACCTCTGGAAAAACAGGGCTTACATCATGTGCGTAAAGAATTGCATCTGATTAGCGTGTGAAGTCCAAACAGGCAAATCAGGGACGACACTTTCCGGCTTTATGGAATTTTTCTTTTGAAGGAAATATCGTCTAAACTTTAAGGTAGTGCACCTCTAATAGGCACATATCCAAATATAATCTAATTAATTATTTTCTTAATCAGCATCATTTCACTGAACTACATGCAAATTTGTAGGTAGGCTTTCCATGCTTTTTAAAAAAATATACCGATTTTTTCAAAACCACCCCCACGCTCGGCTTTTGTCCAGTTTATTTTCACCCCTGGGGTATATAAAAGTTCCATAATTCATTCAAATTTCCAAATATGGGCATGCAGTTGGTGTGTACAGATGCTGTAAAGGTGTTTAAAGTTTAAACAAGATGAAATAAGTATTCTTTTACAGACATTTATTTTTTACAATTTTTTATCTATGGAAGAGCACCATGAAATGTAAGTGATTTCAGCCAAGTAAAAATTGGGTCGGTTAAAAACAAAGTGTCATAAAATTCAAAATAGTATCATTTAAGTCATATTTTAAACTTAGTTTTTATAGAAACACTATATACAGCAAAAATACCAAGAACTAGACAGATTTACCGTTTACTTTTTAAAATAAAAATAAAAATGCAACATGCATGGTTCGTATTTTCAACAGTAAATCACCCAATTTCGCCATAACGTTGTTTTAATTTTAATAATTGAAAAATGTGCATAAAAATTGCAACATATTTAACAATAAATATAGCTTATATGCCATATTAAATCAAATTACGTTAGAAAATAAATAAAACGCGTCGCAAAAAAGTATACGTCGTCGGCAGGATTCGAACCTGCGCGGGAATATCCCAAAAGATTTCTAGTCTATCGCCTTAACCACTAGGCTACGGCACCTAATAGTAGGCTCTTCAACCTTCGAAGAAATCGCGGGAAATCATTAGAGGTGCACTACCTTAATTCAGTGTTGCCGGAAAGTGGTGCCCTTGACAAGCATAAATGGACTGCACGGGCTAATCTGGGACGACACTTGCATTAAGTCCAGTTTTCCCAGATATGTAAATATGCACTATAAAAAGTCCACAATAGACCCGATGATATACCTTTGCATGAGAAATGTATTTAAATGTTTCTTAGTGGTTTATTGTTAACTGGCGATGACGATGCATAGGTAGGAACATTGTTCTCTTATTTAAGAAACAAACAACAGTAATTACCGGTAAGCAAAATACATTTTTAGATTAGTGCAAGCCTCCGTTTAGAAGCGCATTCTAAGTAATCTATGATATGTTTCTGGGTCCAAACGGATTTTAATGAAATTCCCTATATCACTACGATAATTCTGTGATTTAGGTAGCATTCGCTACTTGAAGGGCTACCAGATATACGAAGAGGGAGCTGATGGTAACACCATCGGAAGCGAGATCTGCAAAATTATAGACCTCTCAAATGTTACAAAAGATCAGTACCAGCCTTTGAGTAAGGTAAATACGCCGTACTCTGGGAAAATGGGGCTTAATGCATGTGCGTAAAGCGTCGTCCCAGATTAGCCTATGAGGACTGCACTTTCGGCTTACATTGTATTTTTCGTTTACAGTTAAGGTGGAAAGCGGACTTCACATGCTTATCTGGAACGACAATTAACAAACATGCATTAAGGCCAATTGTCCCATTACAAACATGCATTAAGGCCAATTGTCCCATTAAAAACATGCATTAAGGCCAATTGTCCCATTACAAACTTGCATTTAGGCCCATTGTCCCATTACAAACATGCATTAAGGCCCATTGTCCCAGAGCGAGGCTCAAGTGTGCTATATTCGACGCTGAATATACTTGCATTGCAATTATCACAGCACAAATTTAACCCATTTATGGTAAGTCGACTCTCCCATCCTTCTAAAATGGATCAATTCATTTCCAAAATTAGGGATGTCTAGTATATTTATTTCTCTATTAAGCATATTTCTTACAGAAATTCCTTTAAACAAACAGCGCAGACCCTTATGAGACGCCGCATCGTGCGGCGTCTCATCTGGGTATACGCTGTTTGCAAAGGCCTTTTTCTAGACGCTAGGCATAAATGGGTTAAAATGCTCAACTCGTCATTTTAATATATGTTATGTTACCCAAGTCAAAAAGGATTCGATATCTGCGCTCAAAGTGTCTTCTCGTAGATTTGTTTAATCAGACATAGAAAGAATATCTCGATGTCCATTCTACGTTTGCATGAGTCCTTGTTCTCTAACCTTCAATTTGGAACACATTTCCGAACACCAGTCTCTGCGTTTATGTTTTTTTATTGCATTTAAATAGTATGCGGTCGAAATGTACATGATGAGCATGTAGTCGCAATATATCACGATAAATGGGCTTTTTGAAAATAGGGTTTCGAAAAGAGGACCAATTCCAGACACTGGCCGAATTGAGAACCTTAAGCATCCAACCTGTAGAAAATAGTTCCGGAATCGTTTTCATCTGATATTTCTTTATTTTCATAGCATGAGTTAAGCAGGAATCACACACAGTTGATGAAAATAGGTAACGCTCCGATTGGATTATGCAAACACATATGTATTACCACCGATATATAAGACAAGATATCCAGTGTATTATTGATTGCCATATACCGTGCATATGTAACCGGTCACGCGTGTTTCAGTCGTACTTCATCCTTGTGAACTCAGAGGGCGGTGCGATGTCGGTGACGATCAAAGCACTTCCACTTCCGATGGTCAACGCGAGCGTTCCGAGCGTCCCGACCGCCATGGCCATACCACCGTCACCGCAGGGTAAGCGAAGTAAACATAATTGATTGATTTACAAAGTGTAATTTATGCGTTTGCAAATGCTCACATTGCAGAGCGCTCGAACTCCTCGCAGTGGTAACCGTACCGGCGATAACCTGAAACGCTTTAACCCATTTATGCCTAGTGGACTCCCCCATCCTTCTAAATTGATCAATTTATTTCCAAAAATTAGGGATGTCTAGTATATTTATATTCTATATTTAGAATATAACTTACAAAAATTCCTTTCAGCAAACAGCGCAGACCCTGATGAGACGCCGCATCATGCGGCCTCTCATCTGGGTCTACGCTGTTTGCCAAGACCTTTTTTCTAGACGCTAGGCATGAATGGGTTAAACAATCCTAAAAGGAAAATCATTTATTAAATAATTCATGACCATTCTTATGAATTATACATCTAGATTTTGCACTATTATGGTAAAATTAAAATTATTTTTCATTTTCCGAATCTCTTTAGAATATCAAGTAACTCAGAAGTGAAATAAAACTATACAGTTTTCTTCAGTGTACCATCCGAATCTGACGGTATCCGTAGATTATCTCCAGTTGAACGTCAGTGCCGTGAACGTGTCCTTGAAGGTGACGCCGGAAGTGAAGGATCTAAACGTCATGATCGTGCGCGTGCTGAGAGACCAAGCGGTCTTACAGCAGTTACGTGTGCCAGTTTCAACGGTGAGAGATTGAGAATATAGGATTATATTATGTGCATTGCATATTTTGGTCGGGCTTGTTTAAGCCCTACCGGTCGGGGGACAGGCTTTAGCGACTTTAAAAGCCCGTCGTGAATGAGCCCATGAAGAAAATTTAGAAGTGCATAAATGTCATGGACCTGTGGTCTTGATTCACTGTGCTAGTTGTTTCAAACACGTAATCGGTATGATATAAACATGTCCCCAGTAAAATAAAAACACGCCCTTAGGTCCAATATTCATTAAAAGACACCAAGTAAAACAAATCATTCTTCCTTTCAAATATCGTGATAAAAATGCAGCTAAGCATATATTTTCCATCAGTTTCATTGGAGCAAAGCGTGTTTAAGGTGATGCGTATTTGATATATTAATTATAGTTTCTGTTTTGTTTGTATTTTCCAGGAATATTTTACTATAGGAAACTTAACAGATGGAAAGTATAGCATGCAGGTAAATACAGTAATTCTATTTGTTAAATGAGTCTTGTTCTGACAAAACTGGGCATAATGCATGTGCGTAAAGTGTCGTTCCAGATTAGCCTGTGCAGTCCGCACAGGCTAATCAGGGACGACAGTTTCCTCCTAAACTTGATTTTCGGTAAGGAGGGACTTCCTTGAAACTAAAAATACCATAAAAGCGGAAAGTGTCGTCCCTGATTAGCCTGTGCGGACTGCACAGGCTAATCTGGGACGACACTATACGCACATGCATTATGTCCAGTTTTCTAAGAACGCGACTCAAATGTCCTGCGGGAAATAAAACGACAGTAAAAAGCTGTCGACGTTTCGTATACCCTTATTTCTTAATCTACAGTATAGTAGTTCTGTCTGTCGATACAAGAGTCTTGAAATAAGTCCGGTCTTTCCCATTCATTGAAGCTTTTCGAAATACCTTGGCACAGTTGTCATAGTGGACAAAAACATTTGTTAAACGACTTAAACGGTCAGAAACTCGTTTGAGGACGTCAATAGCAAAATAAATTTGAGCCTCGTTCTGGGAAAACCGGTCTTAATACATGTGCTTCCAGTGTCGTTTCAGATTAGCCTGTGCAGTCCGTACAGGCTTATCAGGGAAGACACTGCGCTTTTATTGATTTTTTAAAAAGGAGGTCTCTTCTTTACCAAAATCCTATTTTGGCGGAAGTGTCGTCACTGATTTGCCTGTGCGGACGACACATGCTAATCTTTGAGGACACTATACGCACAAGCAGTACCGGGTAATCCCACATTCATTAACTTTTACCGCACGGTTTGTCCCATTGTTTCACACACATACTGTAATAGATGAAATCCATTTAATTTCATATACATGTAATCGGTATACTGTAACAGTAACAATACATTGTGGAGCTCAAACTCATGTGCCGAAGAACCGATACTACAACATTACTTTAACGTATCCACATTTTCAGTTCATCCCGGAAGACACCAGTGCCTTCGGCACGAAGGGTCCGTGTTTGTGTTACCTTGGAAACGAGACTAACTGCGTGCCATGTCTGCGCTACACGAGTGAGATCTCCGTGGTCTCGAACACAGGTGACCCACCGAAACCCAACTTTCACCAGCATGATATTGCCCCTTCCGTTCTCCTCGGCTGATGTTTAAACATCCTGTTCAGCTGACTTCGTGCGATCCACAGTTGATAAAATTACTGCTTATTTCTGACACATTCGCTTCTTTAAGGTTCAACTTGAAGTGCGGTACACATGTGCATTTGCAGTGTCGGATGTGAAGGCTTTTCCGTCAATCACTGAAAATTAACGATAGTTGACAATATATACCGAATGTGTCCGAAATTGGCTTTGGGTTGCCATGATACCTTATTTTGTCACATTTATTGTCCGCTTCACCCCAACTGTCAAATGTTTAATGGCATTCTTATTTTTAACAAGTGCCTTAGTTTTATTTATTATTGATTCCCCGATTATATTTATTTTCATATTTTTGTGGTGTGTAGTTCCCCAAATGTTTGCTTTTTATAATTTGTTGTTTATCTTAAACATCTTTTATTGCGTATCATTTGGATTTTTTGTTATGTTTCTTTTATTTCAGATGTTGTGTATCTTTTTATTCTCATTTAATACTTATTAGCAAAAGTCTTCATTTCATTTTTGCTTGAAACGTTTTCTTATATTTACGCATGAATATTTTATGTTCATAATCACAGACTTTCCCAAACCTCCTTGATCAAACTTGATACATAACACATTCCGGTTTTATATTGTAATAAATAAGATTAAGAAGTACAACATCAATGCAAATATTTTTGAATTGTAATACTGTTCAATAGCAGTTTGGTCCCTCTGTGAATGAATGGAAATTTGTGGAAACAAAATAAGTCTTCATATGTTGTTTAATAAAAAAAAAATAGTTCAAGAAGTAAAGAATGCCATTTGATCAAACCTTGACAGTGGATTTTTTACAAGGTCCTACTATTAAATTCTGCATGAAGCTTGATCTTTCTTTGTTGTTTTGTCTTCAGTTGTAAAACCCCATTCCCCTCCTACCCTTCCACCCCTCTTGTTCACAGTTAATCTTTTTTTTACAATAATAATTTGCGTACACGAGACATTCGTGTCCGTTTCAGAACCATACTTCCATAAACAACAGTTAATACACTTAAATTAGTTACCATATATGCGTTATACGCAAATATTTGCATTTCTTTATAAAGGCCTGTAAAAAAATCATGTTAAAATCTAATTTCTAATTTTTGTTGAATGAAAGCTTAACCTACAAACCATATTATGAAACTAAATATGCATACTATTGTAATACTATTTTAAATGGTAAATACGGAAATGGCACGAGTTCACTATTGTGCATAAATGCGCCATTGATAGTTTCCGTGCATTTATGAGCTCATGATGCGTAATACAAGGAAATTTAAAGTTTCAGGAAAGATACCTTTTCTCATCAATGTTAGTAAAAAGCAAAACCATTCGCATGTTGCTGTACTGTAGACGTCGAAATAGACTGATAAACTATTATAAACTAGATAGAATCTTGTCGGCAACATGTCGAGCCCAATTGTCAACAATGCTTCTAATTATTTGAGTCGTGTTCTGAGAAAACTGGGCATAATGCATGTGCGTAGAGTGTCGTCCCAGATTAGCCTGTCCAGTCCGCACAGGCTAATCAGGGACGACATTTTCCGCCTAAATTGGAATTTTGCTAAGAAGATACTTCATTTTAACGAAAAATGTCATAAAAGCGGAGAGTGTCGTCCCTGATTATTCTGTGCGGACTGCACTGGCTAATCTGGGACGACACTTTTCGCACATGCATTATGCCCAGATTTCTCAGAACGAGGCTCATTTAACAAGCTGCATAATGAACATTCTTGACTCTTGATGTGACCTTGATTGACAATTGCCAACGGGAGCAAATAATTTGTGTGTGATGCGCCTTCACCACATCAAAATCCACGATGAATGATGAATTAAAGTATAGAAAAAAATATTATTCCCAATATTTGATGGTTGACCTTGACCTTTGATAAAGGAGAATAGCCTTAGAAGCACTAGTCATCTGGGCATAGTAAACATGTTAGGTAAATGGTCACAATTGAACTTTGACCTCTAAGTGATCTTGAAATTCGAAAAGAGTGTAACAAGCGACAAGACGTCATCTCTTGGTGGTCATTTTTTGCTTAAAAGAATTGAACATTGAACCATGAATGAACAAAATACGTTTCGAAAGGAGATGTATATGCCGAAATACAAACTTTGACCCTTAAAGGGATCTTTTCACGGTTTGGTAAATTGACAAAATTGAAAAAAGTTGTTTCAGATTCGCAAATTTTCGTTTTAGTTATGATATTTGTGAGGAAACAGTATTACTGAACATTTACCATAGTCCAATATAGCCATTATATGTATCTTTTGACGATTTGAAAACCTATAATTATAAAGCGTTTCAACGCGAAACGATTGAATAATTTGGAGAGTTCTGTTGTTGTCGTTTAAATTTACGAAACTACGAAGATTGCTTATTAAGGGTATAAAATACTTTCTTTGAATATACCCGGCGGAATAGCCGGGAGGGCTAATGCGTTTTTACTTCAGACTAACTCCAAGACACCGGGGGTCACTGGTTCGAGCCCTGCTACCGGCTACTATTTTTTTCCTTTTTTTAATTTTATTCTTGATTTTTTTACTGTAGCTTTTAAGATCCGATGTTTACATTTATCAATATAAACATTTAAAGACAAACTTCAAAATATGCCAAAATCTGTGAAAAGGCCCCTTTAACTTTGGTCTTGACCTTTGTACAGGGAGGCGGGCATTGCACGTGACATGTCGGGTTGTCAGGGACAATACTTGTGGTTTTCTATTCAAAAATTCAAAAGAAAATATATAATGTTACGGTTCGGACGTCGTAACGCCCGCGCGTACACTCGACGACTATGACTGCTATATCAAGCCCCGCGCAAGCGGACTCGACATAAAATCAATGCGGGTTGGAACTTCACGTTTTCAGTGTAACCATTCAATTTAATTTCAATTATTGTTGACCTTGTCATCGCTCAAACAGTTTAGGTTAAACTTGATGAAAATATTAAAAAGTAAACAAATTTCAACCTTTTCGTTCTATCATAAGTCACCGAGAGCGAAGGGACATCTGCTGCCACTATCGCTGTCGTCGTGGTAACGCTATTTGCCATGGCGGCCATATTGGTCGTATTCTTGTATATACTGCGCAGAACCGGAAGACTTCCTGATTGGCTGAAACGTTACATCTCAAGGAGTGGAAATGAAAGCGATGCTAGCACAGGTATAGTGATTTTTAGTGGAAGATAATTTTAACTTCACATTGTACAATTAGAAGACAATAAGAAGTCCACTCAAAAGGAATTGATCACAGTTTGGCAAGAATGACAAAATACAATTATCAACATAATGTCAATATCTGCAAAATAACATTTATGATAAAGAAAATATTGGACATTGAAGATGTATTTATCAATGACACTCGGCAAAATAATAGAGCGTTTGTCACGCTTTCCAATGATTATGTGTACAATGACTAACGTACGGTTTAAACTCTGCAGATAATTGCTTAATCTGAATGGTCCAGTGGTAGCAAGTTCGATTTTGCTTGCAAAGGTCTTCGGTGGATGGCAATAGTTTTTATTTTGACGTTTTCCCGCTTATGTTATAGTTATTTACGACTGTTCCAAATAGTTTATATGTGTAAACAAATAAATTTATTGAGATCCAAAACGACCAAATTCTGTTAAAAGTCCTTATAATGTTAATGAAACGTATATTGTTCGCAAACAAAACCCAAGTCGTTTTACAAAATGTAAGTTTGAATACAACGGCCGAACCAAAAGTAACACACGACATAGAGTGTACGTCACAGTTAGGTTTCTAAACTAATAATGTGGCATCCCACTGGACTGTGGTTATAAGTAAAGAGGCCCCTGTTTACTTTTCTAAGAAAATGTGTACATTCGTAAATGAACTTCTGATTTTTTATTACACGCAGGAACAAGTACAAGGAAGCACACCTTTACGATTCAAATCCTCTACGCATACGACCACGCGGCTCACAATGATTCCATCAAAGCGCTGACAGCACTCCTAAAGACCAGCCTTCAGTGTCGCGTGTTACTGAACGGGATGGATGAGTTGGCATGGTACGACACCTCGAACACGTCTCTGTCCTCTCAGGAGAGTTACCGGGAGGTGGACGCCCCGGTGACCTGCGTTACAGACGCCCCGGCAATATTCGAAACAGAAGCCTCGGTAACATGTGAAACAGACGCCCCGGCGACCTGCGGGACGGACATATTCTTGTTCGTGCACTCTGACTGGGTAGACATACTCGTGAAAGCGGTCCAAACAGGGGAGGTCACCCCAAGTGATGTGGTGAATCAAAGGGACCACTCTTTTCTTTTAAGTTTTAACGAACTTTGCACAAGTCCAGATCTCAGAGATCGTACAGTGTCGTTACAATTCATGTACTCGTCAGAGAGTTCCGTCATCCGAGAACCATTTCTTGGTGTCCTGTTCACGTTGCCAGATAACACCGACGCGTTGATAAATCATATCCGAAACAGACTCTGTCCGAATACCATGACAAACCCGGTGGTCAATCCCACTGACAAATTGAATCTCGCTTCGCAAATAAACACAGCCTTCATGTTCCAAACCACGCATAGACTCTGGTTGAAGACAAAACTGTTCTCTCTAAAGGAATCGCAATCGAGTGACGACTCGGGGGTGGTGGTGTCCCGCCGCCGGAAATGCAGGCCTCGCAGCCTGCGTTCCCGAAGTGCCGACACAATGACCTGTCATGAATGTCAATCGGCCCTCAGTAGGCGCCATGTGTGTGAACACTGTGATCAAATTAGCGGCACAAGGCTGCGTTCGAACTCATGTACCGTCAGTTTCTTTCCGCCCGACAACGTTGAAGACGCTAGTGTCGGATTTAGTATTTTAGAAACAAGGTTTGCAAACGTCAATAAAAGATACGTTTCATCGGACAGTATAGGAAAATCAATAATCTAGCAGTCAATAAAATAAAACCGATCATTTTTTATTACAAATGATCAACCAGTTCATTAACATTTATATATTATTTATATAAATTTAAAAAAACATTCATTGTTTGTGCTCCCTGCATAACAGAGGTAAAACGCGGGAACTCTGAGGAAATCTGTTTAAGTAAGTCTTTTTCTAAACCAAAGTTTTTATACGAAAGCACATTGGTATATCGAAGACAATGACATGCGCAGTCATTCTCAGTATTGTACAAGATTAAAATGCAGTGTTTAATACAACATAAATGAAAATCAAGCCAAACTTTAACAACGTTTAATGACAGTTTACACATCCAGAACCATTTTTCTCGGGCGTAACTCATAGCGACGTCAATCGGTTTGGTCGACCATTATACTGGCAATCTAAAAAATTCATATTTGATAACATTCATATTAATCAAGTTTTAGATATTGCTACGTCACCATTTCAGTAAGTTAATGGAACGATCGAGCGTTATATAGTATTGTAGCCATAGATAATAAATCAGTCCTTGTTATATTTATCACAAAATTTGCGAGTTGTGCTCTTTAAAATCAATAACGAGGCAGTAGATCCCTTAATACTTCAGTCTGCAATCGGCCTACCATTATACACGCATTCTTTCATAACACGAATATCTATTTGACATTGTCAACAATGAATGGAAGTATCTCCATTATACGTAAACTTAACAAGGAAAATAACAACATGTCGAGTTAAAACTTCGTGAAGACTTAAGACAGAGCCGACACTCCTGTAGGTCAGTAGTTACATACTGCTTAATTTTGGTTGAGTGTTTAAATCATAACAAATCGGTTTCATCAAAGACGTTTATTCAATTACAACAGCGTTTTACAATATTGACAAATACACCCGACGCCTCGTAATATGTAGCGAGGAGTCAGAATCATGTTATAGAAATAATAAGTTGAAGACGGGCATACCTTGAGCCATTTTTAACGATGTGGGGTGTGCTCTGTGAAAAAGGCGTTTAATGCATGTGCGTAAGGTGTCGTCCCGGATTGGCCTTTGCCATCCGCAGGTGTTGTCCCGGATAAGCCTTTGCCATCCGCACAGGCTAATCAGGGACGACACTATCCACTTTTATGATCTTTTTCGTTTCCAGAATTAGCAAAAACCAAGTTTAGGCGGAGAGTGTCATCCCTGATTTGCCTGTGCGGACTGCACAGGGTAATCTGGGACGACACTTTACGCACATGCAATATATCCCATTTTAACAGAGCACAGCTTACCTTTAATACAAATTGAACATGCCCATCTCCATAGCATAAGGTACAATTAAAAAAAGATTAAACGTTTCAAATTGAAGAATGTAGGGGCATTTTTGCGGTACAATTTTATGTCTTTGGACGCACATATGATCATTGAGAATCCAGCAAGCCCTTCCCCACTTCACTTCCTTAAATATCCTTATTAAAAAATTAGGTAACAAAGATAAAAACATGTAGTTATATATTCAACTATCATGCACAAAACATCAGGATGCCTTGTGTTTCACCACGCTGGTCTTGTCATCATGGTACCAGCCTGCCAGGGTGTCTGGATGCACACCCAGGTGGTAGGCTAGAATTATCACTTGACTCAGACCCGTCACCTGCAGGAAAGGGGGATAAAGCTGAAGTCATACTATTTACTTGGTACATTTGAGCTGCATCATGCAAAAATGGGTCTTATACGCAACCTAGTCATGAGCTGGCCCGTCCACTTAAAAGTCACACGAGGTTTTGTGGTCCCATTTGCAAACATGGTAGCTCCTGACCAGAATGTGGAAGTGTATACTTATTAGGCTGTTATTGAGCAACACTGGATGCATAGTCATAAGACCCATTTTTGCTTGACGCAGCTCATATATTATTTACTAATTATGAATATTGTACACATAAGCAGGTATTTCAGACTAAGCTAATAATGATTATCTAAATATTTGAAAGATTTTTTATTTGATTACCATAAAGTGGTGGTAGTTGGACAACAAAATGCCTTTTATGTACAATATAAATTACTGTTAGAAATCTAAAATAAATATATTTAAAATGTTTCAATTCAAGTATTACTGTTGGGGTTGAAGAAATATTCATTGACATCCATATTCACATTACTGCCATGTTGGACAAATAATAACCGCTTTTTCTTGAGACGCAAGATAACATGTTTATGTTTTAAGAGTCAAAAAAGAGGGGGAAAGCCAACCTCTAAACTGGTTAAAACCCCAATACTTTGCATTGATGGCTCCAAGGCAATGATCCAAGCTTTGATGATTGACCACACTCTGGGTAAACCAGGCGTCATGCATGAGCGTATAGTATTCATACCAGATTTGCCTGTGCAGTCCGCACACTCTTATCAGAGACGACACTTTCCGCTTTTTTGGAATTTTTTGTTTAAATGAAGTCTCTTATAACAAAATCATGTTCATGAAGGAAAGTGTTGAGCTAAAACTGCCTGTGTGCAGTACACAGGCACATCTGGAACGTCAAATATGGGATGACATTTAAGCTCTTGAATTAAGCCCAGTTTTCCCCTGAACCAGGCTCATAGTTTTTTAGTTATGTGTAATGTATTTGGGCCATGCTCTGCAAAAAGGGGGTTTAATGCCTGTAATTAAAGTGTCGTCCCAGATTAGCACAGGGCTAATCAGGGAAGACACTTTCCTTTTTTATGTATTTTTTTTGTTTTACAGAAAGTCTGGTCTTTGCAGTGTCCTCCCTGATTAGCCTGTGTGGAGTGCACAGGCTAATCTGGGATGACACTTTATGCACATGCATTAAACCCCCTTTTCATAGAGCAAGACTCATTTCATGTGTCACATACTGAAACAAAAATTACCATCCAATAATGATTATGAAGTTTCATTCATACTATATCCTCATGGTGAACACCATAAAGCTGCGTTATGAGATCAACAAATGTTTGGTTCTTTCAAAAAGGCATGTTCACTTTGTGAACTCCAAGCACAAAAAAATGTGTAAAAAAAGTCAGTACCTTAAAGTATCCATATTTTTGCCAGCGTCTGTATGAGGTAACAACCGGATCATCATGTAACACACACACATGACCTACTGTCCTTAACTTTTCAACCTGTAATAACAGACATTAAAAACCTACAAATGTCAAACAAAATTCAAAGCTATCTTAAATTTAAAAGTTGTAGTAAAAGAAGTGGTAGTGATAGAGGTAGTAGATAGGGCTATAACCAATACACTAGGTAAGGAATTTGATACGTATCACGAATACAGGGTGGGGAATACCAATATTTATTCATGAATATGGATTTCAATGAACAAAAGTAATACTGACAACTTGACATGACATTATATAGTATTAAACTATGGGTATTTGTCAATTTGATTAATTGAGTATCATTGCATACTGAAAATATGAAATATAACACTTTGAAATAACAAAACACTGACTAGAACTGCTTAAACTTTGAACACAGCGCCAGACAAACAACGTGTATTTGGCAGGCAGGTCAACAATATCAATAGCATTCCCTTTGCTACTAGGCTCCATGTTTGTTGATAAGTTGCACGATCATTGGCGTAAAGATAAACAAAGAATAAATTCCATCTGCCAATCCTTTGTGTATGTTTGAGCATCAAAGCACTCATATTTGCCTAAATAAACATGAAACAATCATCAAAATATTTTTCAATTCAATGTAGTAACTATTCAACCGGTGCCTGCCATTATTGTTGATAATCTCACTGTGTAACATAGTGGGTGGGGTAAACATGATGAAAAACGCTGGGATGAGGCGAAGAACATTTAAATATAGGGGTTTATTGTATAAACCTTCATTTGAAAGGTAAGATAAGATGAAACCACGTTGTTTGTATTCGCCAAATATTCGGTTTAGGAGGTGGCCAATAAGGAATACGATTCGTCCACAGCCGTATTCAAGTAATTCTAATATTCAAATGTATCGTTACAGCCCTAAAAATTACTACAACATTTGAGACCCATTGTGGAAAAACTGGGATTATTTAATATGCATAAAGTGTCGCTCTATAAAGGCTGTGCGGTCCGCAATGGCAAATCAGGCACGAAACTTTCCGCTTCCATATAAATTTCGGTTTAAAAGATGTCCCTTGTGAATGAAAATACAGTCTAGGCGGAAAGTATTATTCCTAGTAAGCCTGTGCTAACTTCACAGATTAATCTGGGACGACACTTTATGTGCATCCATTAAGCCCCGTTTTCCAACAGTGCGACTAATTTCGTTTAGTAACAGATTGCGGGCTATTCTCTGGTCTTCTCACCATCACATA
This sequence comes from Dreissena polymorpha, assembly GCF_020536995.1. Lineage (NCBI taxonomy): Eukaryota > Metazoa > Mollusca > Bivalvia > Myida > Dreissenidae > Dreissena > Dreissena polymorpha. Next base: position 163,587,142 of record NC_068355.1, read on the forward strand.
GTCCTCCATGAGGCGGTAGGGTGGAAAGCCTCCCACAAGCCTGTACGTCCGTCTGTCCATGAACAGAGCCTGGTCCCCATAGGGCTTCTCTGAAGTACAAGTCAAGACAGCATTTCATTTTGGAAAATGATATTTCATTATTATTTTCTTCATTTTAACCTAATACCTTTTATTTTCTCTGAAACCACTAGGCCTATAGTCTGAATATATTATTTTATCTAAAATCATATTGTGGCCCCTGGGTTTAAAACTCAAGTATTTCTCTTTTGATATTGTTTCTACGGTTTCATTATTCCTATGTTTATTGCAAAATATATTTTCAAAATATCATCTGAAACAAGACAGCATTCTAGGGCCATCTTCGCCCTCTAGTCAACAATAGCAACCAAATATGTGTCTGTTCCCCCCCTCTCCCCCCTTCATGCTGCTTTAGTTTAGTTTCAAGAACAAGAACCCATCAATGCCAGCTTATTCATGCCTCTTAAATAAATACTATGAAAAGTTAAATCCCATTAATAGTCCCTGTATGGCCCTTTATCCACATACCAAGTTTCATAAACCTAGTTTAAGCAATTTTTAGTTGTTTCAGTCCAGATTTCAGTTTCCTCTTATTTCTTAAACCAAAGCAAGTAAATGTTTTTCCCATGATAAAACAGAAATAACATTAATATTTCCCATATGGATAATTATCAACATTCCGAGTCTCAAGGGACTTTAAAAAAATCAGAAGAACAGTTTGTTACACATAGTTACCTACCATAAACTGTTGCCCTTTTGTTAGTCCCCCACACAAGTAGCCTCATTTGCTGTACAAACCAAAAGGGTTCCGTCTTGGTTCTACAAACACAAATCAGGCCCACTGTATGCAAGCAAAGTTTTGTAGAATATTGGAAATTTGTTTAGAATATTGGAAAGTTGTGTAGAATATTGGAAATTTGTTTAGAATATTGGAAAATTGTGTAGAATATTGGAAATTTGTTTAGAATATTGGAAAGTTGTGTAGAATATTGGACAGTTGTGAAGAATATTGGAAAGTTGTGTAGAGTATTGGACAGTTGTGTAGAGTATTGGACAGTTGTGTAGAATATAAGACAGTTAACTTGTTTAGAATATTGGAAAGTTGTGAAGAATATTGGAAAGTTGTGTAGAGTATTGGACAGTTGTGTAGAATATAAGACAGTTAACTTGTGTAGAATATTGGAAAGTTGTGAAGAATATTGGACAGTTGTGTAGAGTATTGGACAGTTGTGTAGAATATTAGACAGTTAACTTGTGTAGAATATTGGAAAGTTGTGTAGAATATTGGAAAGTTGTGTAGAAAATTGGAACATTTCATAGAATATTTGAAGCTATATCAGTCAGCTTTGTTCAATGAATTGCTTGCTTAGCTATGTTCAATGCATTTCTCAGTCAGCTATGTTCGATGCATTGCTCAGTCAGATATGTTAAATGCATTGCTCAGTCAGCTATGTTCAATTCATTACTCAGTCAGCTATGTTCAATGTATTGCTCAATCAGCTATGTTCAATTAATTGTTCAGCCAGCTATGGTCAATGTATTCCTCTGTCAGCTATGGTCAATGAGTTGCTCAGTCAGCTATTTTCAATGCATGGCTAAGTCAGCTATGTTCAATGCATGGCTAAGTCAGCTATGTTCAATGCATGGCTAAGTCAGCTATGTTCAATGCATGGCTAAGTCAGCTATGTTCAATGCATGGCTAAGTAAGCTATGTTCAATGCATTGCTCAGTCAGCTATGTTCAATGCATGGCTAAGTCAGCTATGTTCAATGCATGGCTAAGTCAGCTATGTTCAATGCATTGCTCAGTCAGCTATGTTCAAGCATTGCTCAGTCAGCTATGTTCAATGCATGGCTAAGTCAGCTATGTTCAAACATTGCTCAGTCAGCTATGTTCAATGCATGGCTAAGTCAGCTATGTTCAATGCATGGCTAAGTCAGCTATGTTCAATGCATGGCTAAGTCAGCTATGTTCAATGCATTGCTCAGTCAGCTATGTTCAATGCATGGCTAAGTCAGCTATGTTCAAACATTGCTCAGTCAGCTATGTTCAACGCATTGCTCAGTCAGCTATGTTCAATGCATTGCTCAGTCAGCTATGTTCAATGCATTGCTCAGTCAGCTATGTTCAAACATTGCTCAGTCAGCTATGTTCAATGCATGGCTAAGTCAGCTATGTTCAAACATTGCTCAGTCAGCTATGTTCAATGCATGGCTAAGTCAGCTATGTTCAATGCATGGCTAAGTCAGCTATGTTCAATGCATTGCTCAGTCAGCTCTGTTCAATGCATGGCTAAGTCAGCTATTTTCAATGCATGGCTAAGTCAGCTCTGTTCAATGCATGGCTAAGTCAGCTATTTTCAATGCATGGCTAAGTCAGCTATGTTCAATGCATGGCTAAGTCAGCTATGTTCAATGCATGGCTAAGTCAGCTATGTTCAATGCATGGCTAAGTCAGCTATGTTCAATGCATGGCTAAGTCAGCTATGTTCAATGCATTGCTCAGTCAGCTATGTTCAATGCATGGCTAAGTCAGCTATGTTCAATGCATTGCTCAGTCAGCTATGTTCAATGCATTGCTCAGTCAGCTATGTTCAAGCATTGCTCAGTCAGCTATGTTCAATGCATGGCTAAGTCAGCTATGTTCAAACATTGCTCAGTCAGCTATGTTCAATGCATGGCTAAGTCAGCTATGTTCAATGCATGGCTAAGTCAGCTATGTTCAAACATTGCTCAGTCAGCTATGTTCAATGCATGGCTAAGTCAGCTATGTTCAATGCATGGCTAAGTCAGCTATGTATAATGCATTGCTCAGTCAGCTATGTTCAAACATTGCTCAGTCAGAGGTTTTATAAGGCATTCACATTTATAAAAAAATCTAAGGATAAGATCTAATAACATAAATTAACAAATGGCATTTGTTCAAAGGCCATAACTCTTAAGTGTCAACAGGGATTTGACTGGTCAATGAACTTTGTCTCCATTTTATGCTATTAAACTTGTTCACAAAGTTGGTGACCATCTAATGAGAACTGGTTGAGTTTGAGACTAACAACCAAATAGTATAGTATGTAACAGTGTGAAACAGTGACAGATGGACAGTGCTGAAACTATAAGCCTTCCTTTGAGGCGTAAAAAACTATTTATAGAAATGAATTAATACTTCAGGTAATGGAACTATTAACCTTAAATAAAATCTACCATAAAAGAAAGACAAACTCAGTATAAGGTCTACTCACAGAGCGTTGTTGGACAGTACATCCAACTGGAAGCCAAACGCGCCTGCAACCACACCTGGTTGATCCAGACAGGCGCTGGCCAGGGTATCAAACCCCTTTGGGAGGCGTGAGTCAGCGTGCAGGACAAGGTACCTGTGACCCCGGGCGACCTTCACCCCTGCTATCAGCTGATGTCCCCGACCTAAGGAGATACGAAGACAAGTCAACAGGTATACATTGAGTCTTGTTCTGGGAACACTGGGCTTCATGCATGCGCATAAAGTGTTGTCCCGGGTTAGCCTGTGCAGTCTGCACAGGCTAATCTTGGGCAACACTTTCTGCCTTAACTGGATTTTCACTTAGAAGAGACTTCCTTAAAATGCTCTGATACGCCTGTGCGGACTGAACAGGCTAATCTGGGAGGACACTTTTTGCAAATGCATGAAGCACAGTTTTCCCAGAACGAAGCTTCATTAAAAAGCAAACTGCATGAAATTGTCTTTCTCCCATCAGCTGCCTGTAAAGAAGGTTTTTGAGAGTTACTGTCACTTGCGATACCTTTAAATAACATTTCTACTTAAAATATTTTACAGGTAACTACAATTTAGATACATTCAGTACATACAAGACTACATGTAAATGTGTTGCTCAAAAATATAAAGCAAAAGTAACCAGTTGCAACATGGGACCTAAGATATATTTCTTAGGATAGTATTAATTTATGTTTGTTTAGCATCAAGATCGATATCATGTCTATTTTAATGGATATACAGACACTATATGATAATGTAAAATTAGACAAGCAGAACCCATCAAGTAATTGCCCATTGCTTGTTTCACTAATTATCCCCACGTTTTTCGGAGAAAAAGTGGGGATATTGTGGTGATGTGCGTCTGTCCGTCCGTCCGTCCAGGCCACCTGCTCCTCCTACACTATTAGTACTAGAACCTTGAAACTTACATACATGGTAGCTATGAGCATATATGCGACAGTGAAAGTGACGGAATTTGATCTGACCCCTGGGTCAAAAGTTTTGGGGGTCGGGTCGGGCAGGGTCAGAGATTTTCACTCATTTTTTTATTTTATTTTATATTAACTTCTTCATTTCTGCACCGGTTTACTTCAAATTGATACTGAGCCTCTCTTATGACAATACGGTCAATCTTAAATATGCATGGCCCCAGTACCAACCCTGGGGCGCCCCGGCCACATAGGCCACGCCCACCCAAAATTGCCTTTTACTATAATTTCCTTATTTCTACACCGATTCACTTCAAATTGATACTGAACCTCTCTTATGACAATACGGTCAATCTCAGCTATGCATGGCCCCATTACCAACCCTAGGGCACCCCACTTACATAGGCCATGCCCACATAGGCAACGCCCACCCAAAATTGCCTTTTACTATAATTTCTTCATTTTTACACCGATTCACTTCAAATTGATAATGAACCTCTCTTATGACGATACGGTCAATCTCAGCTATGCATGGCCCCATTACCAACCCTGGGGCGCCCCACCCACATAGGCCATACCCACCAAAAATTGCCTTTCACTATAATTTCTTCATTTCTACACCGATTCACTTCAAATTGATACTGAAACTCTCTTATTACAATACAGTCAATCTTAACTATGCATGGCCCCATTACCAACCCTGGGGCGCCCGCCCACATAGGCCACGCCCACCCAAAATTGCCTTTTACTATAATTTCTTCATTTCTACACAGATTTACTTCAAATTGATACTGAAAATCTCTTATGACAATGCGGTCAATCTCAACTATGTATGGCCCCATTACCAACCCTGGGGCACCCCGCCCATAATAGGCCACACCCACACAAAATTGTCTTTTACTATAATTCTTCATTTCTACACCGATTCACTTCTAATTGATACTGTACTTCTCTTATGACAATACGGTCAATCTCAATTATGCATGGCCCCATTACCAACCCTGGGCCCCCCCCCCGGGTCAAACATGCGGCGTAGGGATACGCCTCGGCCTCTGCTGCGCCATTTCTAGTTAGTTTTGTCTTGGGTAACATGCAGCCCATTTATTGTTGTAACTCATGTAAAGACAGGCTAACATCAATATATCCGTTGCATGCACCATATTACATCATTACCTTAGGACACATGATTTTGCACACGCTCTCGTCGGAAATTGCACACGTCACCATTAATTGTTTCAATGTATATTAATATTATTCACTTGAGTAGTTTATCAGTACCACGCACACAGCCGGATTTAGACAATACACAATTTGCTGTTGTTACGGGGCGGCCACGGTCGTTAGGCCGCCGCATATATCTAGTTGTTCAGAATATTTTACTGATATTGAAAAACGTCGAGTAAGAACTAAATTAGCAAAAATAAATCGCAATCAAAACTGACTGAAATGGACTTGTATATTTTATTGTGTTTCACTAACTATGTTACACAGTCTTTTGTGTGGTAATTCTAGATTTTAATAACACAGTTGAAATTTTTTCTGAGGTTCTTCACAGAAAGGGTTATGAGTATAATAAGTAAATAGTGGACAAACCATAACAACTTTCAATGTCATCAGCAATTTCATCGGTGTTTTCCATACGCATTTTTTATTTACCTCTACAATATAATCTCATGACTGGTCAGTCCTTGTTTAACCCGGCTAAACTGGTCACTCCGCAAGCTCACCTGGTTTGCTGTGGACCAGCTTGACTGCTAGAGGGTAGGTAGCAGTCATCTCATCTACAATGTGGACTGTGTCATCCACGCTTCCACCATCACTGACCACTATCTCGCTCACACTTGAAAGCATTGATATACTCTGTAAATAATAAAAAACATATGCTTGATAGCGGGCATATAATTTGTAAGTACACTCTACAGCGCAGATATACTCTGTAAGTTAAAACCAACAACCACTATATACCTCGGATATTCAGTTACTCTATAGGTAAAAACAAACACTCCATAGCCTGAATATACTCTTCAAGTACAAACAAAATAATCAAACTTTGCAGAAATTTAGTAAATGAAAATAAGTATTTTTTTTTTTTAAATGTGTTTAGGATAAGCCTAATTGCATAAATCCGATTCAAATGTAGAGACAATAAACACTGGCACTTCAAACATACAACAACATGTGTACTGACTTTAAGAAACCATCAACCATTAAAGAATTTAAAAAAAATTAGGACAATAATTTTCCCTATTGTTAGGATTGTCCGATTGTGTATATACCAACTATCAGATATTCATAAATTAGACTCTCTCAGGGAAAACTGGACTAAATGCATGTGCATAAACTGTCGTCCTATATTAGCATGTGCATAAACTGTCGTCCTATATTAGCATGTGCATAAACTGTCGTCCTATATTAGCATGTGCATAAAGTGTCGTCCTATATTAGCATGTGCATAAACTGTCGTCCTATATTAGCATGTGCATAAACTGTCGTCCTATATTAGCATGTGCATAAAGTGTCGTCCTATATTAGCATGTGCATAAAGTGTCGTCCTATATTAGCATGTGCATAAACTGTCGTCCTATATTAGCATGTGCATAAAGTGTCGTCCTATATTAGCATGTGCATAAAGTGTCGTCCTATATTAGCATGTGCATAAAGTGTCGTCCTATATTAGCATGTGCATAAACTGTCGTCCTATATTCGCATGTGCATAAAGTGTCGTCCTATATTAGCATGTGCATAAAGTGTCGTCCTATATTAGCATGTGCATAAACTGTCGTCCTATATTAGCATGTGCATAAAGTGTCGTCCCATATTAGCATGTGCATAAAGTGTCGTCCTATATTAGCATGTGCATAAACTGTCGTCCTATATTAGCATGTGCATAAAGTGTCGTCCTATATTAGCATGTGCATAAAGTGTCGTCCTATATTAGCATGTGCATAAAGTGTCGTCCTATATTAGCATGTGCATAAAGTGTCGTCCTATATTAGCATGTGCATAAACTGTCGTCCTATATTAGCATGTGCATAAAGTGTCGTCCCATATTAGCATGTGCATAAAGTGTCATAGCTCAGGCTAATCATGGACGACACTTTCCGACTAAACTGGATTTTGGTTTAGATGAGCTTTCCTTCAAATGGAAAGTTCCATAAAAGGGAAACATGTGTTGTCCCTGATTAAGCTGTACAGACTTCACGGGCTAATCTGGGACATGCATTAAGCCGAATTTTCCGAAAACACAGCTAAATTGTAAACAAGAGAGCCCTAATGGCTTGAAGCGAAGATGAAACTGTTATGAAATGTTTGACAAATTGAGTATCTGTATATTTTACTAACTTTATTCCAGGAAACAGACTCAAAAATGGTCCTTGGAATAATGTGCTCATGTTAGATAAAAGAAAATATATGCAAGTAAGTGATTACTATTGACCATAAATGTTCATACCTCTGATATATTCTGCAGACAGGCTTTGATATTCTGTGCCTCATTTAAGGTTGGAATGATTATAGACCACATGGGACTTGTCAACTCGTCTCTCGAAACCTTTACTTCTTTTTCAAACACTTCAATGTCCTCTTCTGTATCCTTCAACAGGAACACCCAAAGGAAGGTACACACACACTATTTTAATTTAAAGATTGCACAATTCATATAGTGATGTGCAAATAGCATAAAAGCAATACATTATTTCTCAAACAAGAGGGCTGTGGGCCCTAAGGTGCTCATCTGAAACCCAAAGGACCTAGAATATTCTGAAAAAGTGTGAGCTGATCCATGAAGGTTGGACCAAAATGTGACTTCTAGAGTCCTAACATCTTGAGCCAGTAACCTACATTTTCATTAAGATTGGCCAATAAATGTGGCTTACATAGCGTCCAAAAGGTTTCACTAAAGAGATGTATTTATAAAGTGAAGGATGAACGTTACATATAAATACAAGAAATTTTCCCACGCCAAGAAATCAAATTTTTACCAATAAATTTTGCTTAATATGATTAACTTTGCTTGCAGGGTCTGAATATAAGCCACCTACACAGAAAAAGGAGAATACTTACATCCAAGCTACAACACCAGTTCAAACCAATTTAACTGATAAGGCATGATAATATGTGTCTTGTTTTGTGAAAGCTGGTCATAAAGCATGTGCGTAAAGTGTCGTCCCAGATTAGCCTGTGCAATCCACACAGGCTAATCAGGGACGACACTTTCCGCATAAACTTGATTTTTCGGTAAGGAGGGACTACCTTGAAACTAAAAATACCATTAAAGCAGAAAGTGTCGTCCCTGATTAGCCTGTGCAGACTGCACAGGCTAATTGCACAGGCTAATCTGGGACGACACTTTACGCACATGAATTAAGCCCAGTTTTCGCAGAACAAGACACATATTTAACAACTGTTAACATAGCACAAACCAAGGGACTTACCACATCGTGTAAGGTAACTGGATGGACTCCTACAGGTATCTGTAATTGCTGTGCTCTGGCCATTTGTTGCTGGAACACCCACTCACTACCCCAGTCCATGCCCTCAAATATGTGATCTGTTAACATCAAACAGTGTGAAAATACTGGAGGATAAGTAACAGTGAACAAACTTAATTGAGCTAGCATGTCAGATACTTTTGACAAATCTTAAGAAATGTTATGTAAAACCAAACATATCTGACCTTTTTTTTATGTGCTCATATAACATGTAGTACATTAAAAAAAAATAAAAAAATAACATTTTGCAAAGCATTTGAAGGTTTTTGTGATAATTGACAAAATAAAATGCAACTTTTAACAGAATCAAAGTCTACAAAAGAAAGGAGGTCACATGTTTGATCCCACACCTCGGGAACATTCTTTCAATTTCCCCATTAGACTGGACTCCAGAATAATTCAATAAGCCGTAAGTCACCATTCAATCAAGCTAAAATAAATAGGTTTAACCCATTTATGCCTAGCGTTTAGAAAAAAGGCCTTGGCAAACAGCGTAGACCCAGATGAGATGCCACATAATGCGGCGTCTCATCAGGGTCTGCGCTGTTTGCTTAAAGAAATTTCTGTAAGAAATATTCTAAATATAGAAATAAATATACCAGACATCCCTAATTTCGGAAATAAATTGATCCAATTTAGAAGGATGGGAGAGTCCACTAGGCATAATTGGGTTAAACTGGAAACAACCACTGAGTCTAAACAAGTGAGGCTAAGGATGGTAGAGGTGAGACACTGCATTACTAGAAATGCCCACCAATGACCTTCAAGGCTCGTCTGTTGAAGCCTACAAGATAGTAGCCACCGTCTTGGGCAGGTCCCAGCACCATTTCTACGCCAGCCTGTGCCAGCATGTCAAATCCAGTCTGCAAAATGGACGTATCTATACCAGGAATGTCTGACCCTGAAAACCAGTACAAAAAGGCCACGCTCAGTACATTACAAAGGCCTGGTGTAAATTTTAATACAGATTTTAAAATTGCTCTTAAAGATAAAATATGCTAAAATTTTAAATATTCAGAATTTGTTTGTTTGTTTGACCTGCACTTTTTGGCTAAAGATTCTTGATAAGTTACAGTCCTTGTGAAATATGTGAAGTTACATGGGTTAAGTAATTAAGTAATCTAATTTAAAACAAATAAAATGCTAAAGATATCATATCTCATAAAGTTGTGACCAGAATCTAAGTTATCTTTGCACACCAATGCGGAAAATAATTCAGCTACACTCTGGGGAAAACGGTCTTAATGCGTGTGAGTAAAGTATCGTCCCAGATTAGCATGTATAGTCTGCGCAGGCTAATCAGAGATGACAAAATGCGCTTTTAAGATTTTTCCTTTAAAGAAAGTTTCTTCTAAACACAGTTTAGGGGGAAGATGCTGTCCCTCATTAGCCTGTGCAGACTGCACTTGTAAGAAGCCGCGTTTTCACAAAGATCAGCTCAATTTTTCGTTGCAAAGAAAAGAACTTATGGAAAATTATCCCATACCTATCACAATTACATATTGGCTTCCCCTGTCAAAACTTGCTTTAACAGCACTTTTTAGTTTTGCACCAAGGTCACCGTCTGCTTGGGCATGATATGAGCATGGCAGCCCACACAGGCGTCTCTCCAGCCAGTACTTCATCTGTGACTCTGACCCTCCATTGTATTGCACTGTGACACGGATACCCAGCCCAGTGTGGTGAAATTGTTGAAGAACATTTATCATGTGCTCTGTCTGCAAATAAATAACATCCCATAACATTCATCAGTACCATTTGTAAATGGCTGTGGTCATTACTCTTTAGATCATACAAGCACATCTTGTAAAGTAAGTCATTTTATTACTTTAATGTTGAAAATTATTGGAATTTATAAAAACAGAAACTTTCTGGTTTCCACTATAAGCCATATAGGTCTATGCCCTGTGTCTCTGAAGAATTAAATCAGAAAATACGCAATTATATATGATAATGTTGTATGAGCGTCCTAGAGGATGCACTCAAAATCTAGTGGTGTTGGTCCATATTCCCTGTATTATTGCATTAAAAATGATCATACTTAAATTTGTAATCCCAAATGCACTTGAGACTTTTAACAAACTCTAGCTGCAAATTATTAGTGCTCATATGTTTATCCCGATAAAATAGCGCGAAAATTATGCCACACACCTATGTCAAGTCATGAGCATGAAAAGCATATCAATTTTGGATAAAAACATTGTAGTGCAGAGAACATTGAATTCTTTCGTAGTTCATTAAAATAAAAACATTGGCCACTCGCTTTCGTAGTTCATTAAAATAAAAACATTGGCCACTAGCTGAGAACTTCCTTTCACACAGTAGTTAATTGGCCGATTACACAGAATGAATTTGTACGTCTGTGTATACAACAAGAATATCAGTGAAACTGATGGATGCTCCCCGATGATGCGCTTTGTCAATCTATGTGTTAATAACCACCTAACAAAATCTATTATTAGACTCAGTGACCTTGACCTTGAACCCAGTGACCTCAAACCTCATAAAAAGGTGAGGTCCATGAAGGTACCTACATGGCTAATATGAAAGAGATCGGTAAATAATTGAAGGTGCTATGAGAAACTGTAACAAAAGTGTGACGGAAAAATCTATTATTATCCTCGGTGACCTTGATCTTGACCCCAGTGACCTCAAACCTCATCAAAAGGTAGAGGTCCATGCAAGGTACCTACATGCCAAATATGAAAGAGATCGGTGAAGTATTGAAGATGCTATGAGAAACAGTAACAAAAGTGTAACAGAAAAATCTATTATTAGCCTCGATGACCTTGACCCCAGTGACCTCAAACCTCATCAAAATGTAGAGGTCCATGCAAGGTACCTACATGCCAAATATGAAAGGGATCGGTAAATTATTGAAGGTGCTATGAGAAACTGTAACAAAAGTGTGACGGAAAATTTTTTTATTTATTAGCCTCGGTGACCTTGACCTTGACCACAGTTACCTCAAACCTCATCAAAAGGTAGAGGTCCAAGCAAAGTACCTACATGCCAAATATGAAAGAGATCGATAAAGTATTGAAGGTGCTATGAGAAACTGTAACAAAAGTGTGACTAAAAAATCTATTATAAGCCTCAATGACCTTGACCCCAGTTACCTCAAACCTCTTCAAAAGGTAGAGGTCCAAGTAAGGTACTTACATGCCAAATATGAAAGAGATCGATTAAGTATTGAAGGTGCTATGAGAAACTGTCATGAAAGTGGGACGGAAGGAAGGAAGGAACCCAGCAAACATATGACGCTGAATAGAAGTTGTACCACGACGTTGAATAACCGTTGAATTTTGGTTGTAAATGAAAGTTTTTTAGACATCATTTTATTAATTCAACATCATATTACAACCAAAATTCAATCATATTACAACCAAAATTCAACCATTCTACAACCACTTTGCAACCAAAATTCAACAACTTTGCAACCTTAAAATGTATGGTTCACTTAACGTTCCCGAAACGTTACGGAATAACGTTATCATTTAACCTAAAACGAACCTAAATCTTATTTTCATATCGAGGTTGAAAACTAACAAAACTTTATTCTACACAAGTTTATTGCATGAATGTAATTTATACAAATACATATCATCGCATTGTTATTCTTTTTTGTCTTGAATCCGGGTCTGTTTGGGTGTCTTCCCAGTTGTCCTAGAAGTACAAAAAATATCAGAATGACCAACTGTTCTTTTTTTTAAATAAACGGAGAACAGAATACAAGACATATATGTACCGCATGAATAACACCAAGAAAACACACATATATGCGTCATCTTGAACATACACATATATGAAACCAAATTTTCTATCATAGATGGTAAAATAATCAAGCAATACAACATCTTTAAATTTAATAATAATAATGCATTTTATGACTGTATCAATTCATAACTAAATTTTAAATTAACATACAAGATTAATATTTTAATCATGTCATGACCAACAAACACTTTTTATAAACTACATTTTACATAATTATATATTTCAATTTTATAATTTAATAAAATTAATAATTGAGGTTAAGATAAAATTTTGAATTTTATTTCTTTTTCAATCAATGGTGAATTCGGATTATCGGTGTTCAAAATAACGGTGTTGAAGTGTACATATTTATTTTTCACATAATTACATGTGTTTTCAAGAATGTTTTCAACAACAAATTGCTACCAAAAAATGACTAAGTGAACGTTAGTATATTCAAAAATGGTACGAAGTCTCCATGGTATGAGTTTCCCCATAATTCCGAATTCGAATTTAAAGCAAATACATAATGATATCAATTTTAATATTACAAATTGAAATAACAATAAAAACCGTCCTCAAAAACTGTTGTTTATCGTCGATTCACGGTTCCAACTTCTCTTATTATTGAACAAAAAGGTTTACATTCAATAACAGAACAGTTTGAAAATCCAATTAGCCAGTAGGTCAGTGAACAAAGGAATCGAGTGGCGTGCACGCGGGAGATCTGCTGGTTTAGATAACAAGAGAATTGCGCTTGCAAACAATCGAAGATACACAAACGGGTCAAAATGCAAATATACTTATAAGCGTATTTTGTGGAAAAAAAACAACCCAACGTCAAATTCTTTATGAAAACATATAATGTACATGTTTATATTGTGTGATTTTTATGAGAACGTTAGGAATGATATGTTGAAATTTGGATTCCCGATAACGTTCCGCCAAAAACGTTGTAAGAATGTTACAGGAACATTACACTTTGTAAGTCCAACAATACATCCTAGGATCGTAAAAATATACTGTTCAAATGTGACTTTCATAACATATATTTCATATAACTAAGATAAGTTAAGAATACTGATAGTTTGATTTTTGATACAACGTTCTGAAAATGTTCCGTGTGATCATAACCTAAATAGAACTTAAGCGTAACGTTATTTGAACGCTATGTGCTAGCTGGGTAGACATTTCTTCAACATAGTTATTTTATGACCAAAATACAACGTTGTATATCGTCTTTTCCCAAAATTGTTTAAATGTCGCCATTCTAACGTTGAATCAACATTGTTTTTTGTTTGCCGACGTCGCGACCGAAATTCAACCAACATTCGACGTCTATTCAACATCAGGTGTTTGCTTGGAAGGAAGGATGGAAGTAAGGAACTACAAACTGGCAACTATATGCTCCTACGAAAATATTTCGGGGAGCATATAAAACAGCAAGCATGCAGATAATCAGATGTCAAGTGGACTTCCACCGTTGGTAAAACAGACGTACAACTGCCATCTTTACTTGTAATTTTTGCCCGGACCTCCACTAACAGAAGCGCTTGATATTCTTTCTTTTACAAAATACCGTTTTAATTTGGTGAATGTGTGTTCTATTTGTTCAAATGCAAATTTTCGATAAAATCCATCTTAAAAAACCGGTAGGTTATCACCCATGTAAACTTTACCATCAACATTTGCATTTTTGCTGCTGCAGTCTCCCCCAAGGATGGAATCAGGCGAGTTTTAGCTTTGCCTGGGATTGGATATCGCGTGAAAACAATTACTTCTCTATTTATCTTCTTCTTTTTGATAATAAAAATCGAAATCATATAGCATGACATAAAGAAAATAAGAAATGATTCAGCTGCAAGAACATAATGATTTCGTGTGGTTTCGTCCGCCATGTTTTGATCATGTGATCTGTAAATGTCAATTTTTTTCGAAACTGCATACATCCATGAAATGTTTTAACAATATTTGTCCACTCGTTGGTCAACTTTAATCGTGCAGACACCCAATTAATTAACAAAAATGCTTTATCCTTAAACATTTATCTAAAGAAATTGTACATGTATGACATTTTGTTTATGTGCATGATTATATACGCTGTTGTTGTAGTAAGCGACCCAATTAGCCAACAAGAGGGCCTGAAGATTCAAAGTCGCGCACCTGATATAACAAGATATTATTGGGCCAAATCTTCTGACCAAGTTTCACGACGACCGGAAAATAAATGTGGCCTCTAGAGTGTTAACAATGTTTTACTATAGCCATCTAAGGAAAAATACCCCGCCCCCTGGCGGCCATGTTTTTCAACCAAGTCTATCTATCTATCATTTTCGAACTCATCCAAGATATTATTGGGATGAATTTTATGACCAAGTTTTATGAAGATCAGACAATAAATGTGGCCTCTAGAGTGTTAACAAGATTTTACTATAGCCATTTATAGCCATATAAGGAAAAATGCCCCGCCCCTTGGCAGCCATGTTTTTCAAGCAAACGTTACCATTTTCGAACTCATCCAAGATATCATTGAAACCAATCATCTGACCAAATTTCATGAAGATTGGACAAAAATGTGGCCTCTAGAGAGTTAACAAGGCAAATGTTGACGCCGCACTACACACAACGAAGACGACGGACAAAAAGCGATCTCACAAAAGCTCACCATGAGCACGATGTGCTCAGGTGAGCTAAAAATAACGGCATTGTTATTGCAGCATATTTACGTCCTCTGTGTAGTTGACAGTTTTCTGGAAGATAATGGACCAACACGAGTTAATTATTTCATGCAGAAGGGGTGACATTTCCAGGGCAAAGTATAATGATTCTGACTGAATGTTTGCTTTTTATTGGCATTGGTTTCATGCGCATTATTTCATTTGCACAAAGTGTGTTTATTTTAATATTTTGCACTGTGATCATATTTTAACTTCCATTTATTTTTATAAGTCATGGTTGTTAAATGATGTTTGCCAACAGGCATTTCCTTTTAAAGTTGAAGAATAGACTAATTCAAGCCCATTATTTTGTCAAAAGGATTGTCTACACATTCTTGTTAA
This sequence comes from Dreissena polymorpha, assembly GCF_020536995.1. NCBI lineage: Eukaryota > Metazoa > Mollusca > Bivalvia > Myida > Dreissenidae > Dreissena > Dreissena polymorpha. The sequence continues at coordinate 163,602,643 of NC_068355.1, forward strand.
GGAAGGTATTTTGCAACAAGTACTCTACCATATTTACTTGGAAATTTACAGTTAATAATAACTGAAAGTTCATTAAAAATAAAAGATATCATATTCATAATAGAAACAGCAAGCATTATTATTAAGAACGATAGTATTAAAAGTATGTTGTCATGTGGCGCTTTTTTGTAGGGTGCTTTCGTAAAACTACCGGTATGGACACTGATGTTAAAACTTAAGTGGGTCATGGTCTTGTTTGTCCCCAACTTATCAAAATGTCACATTAAAGGACAATTTGCAATTTGGTCAACAAGCTGAACTAACCTGCATTTTGTGGACATATACCAAAACTGGTCAAATGACACATGATATTTTGCAAAGTTGAATTTCATTTGGCAAGCATGCCATTTGTTATTTAAAACTCATTCTAAATTTTAAAATACTTTAAAGAAAAGAAATGTGTCCATGCATGACTAGTTCAATATAGAATGTGTTTTCAATGAATGACTGTAGTTACTGTTTTGTGCTTCTGGAACATGTTTGTCATTGATAGGCAACTTTGTCTGACTCTTTTTTATTTTTCATTCACTGCTGATAAATTTTCAAGCAAAGCCAGATTTATATATTCAATGCAGTGTCAATAAAATCTGTTTGATATATTATGGTGTTTTTGTCCCAACTGTTTCACATTTAATATTCAGTCTGTCCATTTTTGAATATGTTTATTTGTTTTATACTTCAGGTACCTTGTAGAGACAAAAAGAAATCAGTGTCAATATTCGTGATAAATGGGACAGTACACCATTGTGAGTACTGTTAAAGTAGTTCTTGTAATTTAATGAGAATCACATTCTTGTGCTCAGACAATTTTCTTACATTCTAAACATAAAGTAACACATGACCATCATATTTCAGGTACTATGCCTGTCTATGTGGCCATGAAGAGTTGGTGAAGTACTTGCTGGAAAATGGTAGGTGGATATTGGCTCTTTGTTAACATCTAAGTATTGGTATTGACATGAATTTCAATCTGTTCCTCACTCTGGTAAAATCGGGTTCTATGCATGTGCCAAGTGTTGTCCCAGAGTAGCCTGTGCAGTCCCCACGGGCTCAACATGGAGGACACTTTCTGGCTCATACGGGATTTTTGCTAAGAAGACACTTTCATTAAACCAAAAATACAATAAAAGCAGAAAGTGTCTTCCCTATTTAGCCTGTTAGAATTGCTCAGGATAATCTGGGACAATATTCTGGGACAATGAGACCTAAAAGACATACTTGAAACTAAAAATACAATAAAAGTGTCGTCCCTGATTAGCCTGTGTAGAGCGCATAGGCTTATCTGAAACAACACTGTATGCACATGCACGAAGTCCAGTTTTTGTGGTGTGGTAAACTCAGTATATTTATGTATGTCCTGTAAGTTGGAGGTTCTAAGGTGGAGTCCCAAACTTCCATCATAATTTGTCCTAAAATGGCATAAAAACTGCTTTGGCTCTGTATGACTGGAGCATTTCCTGTACACAGGAGCGAGATGCGAGGCAAACACATTTGATGGAGAGCGCTGTTTGTACGGGGCCCTGACAGACTCTATCAAAAAGCTGCTGCTCTCCTACAACATGGTGTCCTCCAAGGTCATGAGACGCGACCTTTATGATGAGCTTTTAAGACGGTATGTGTGCATAACCATGTTGATGCGGGGAGAAAACATTTTTTTTAAGTAGTAGCATTATGAGTGAAAATAAACCCAAGTTGGGTTTTGGATAAACATAGCTTGATGCATGTGCACTTTTCACCTTAACTGTGTTTGGCTTAAAAGAGACTTTATTTAAACAAATAATACAATAAAAGCGGAAAGTTTTGGCCCTGAATACCTGTGTGGACCGTCAGTGTATTTTTTCACCATTTTGGGACAGGGGCCGGGTCCCTTTGGATTGGGAAAAATTGCCACGTTTGACCAAAATTGGGAAATTAGTGTTCTTACTTTTGCTTACAAATGTTTTGAAAATGAGAATTAGAGTGTTTAAATATTAACTTTAATAAAGTGTAACTTATAGAGCTGAATGGGAGATTAACAAATGTTTCTCTAAAAAAATAATTTTTTTTTTAACCTTCAATTGGGAATATTTAGGTCCCATTTGGGAAATATATATACTTTTAAACTCATCAATTTAAAAAAAAAATGAGTTATCGTCATCACCTTGGCGTCCGCTTAGCGTCCGGTTAATTTTTTTGTTTAGGTCCACTTTTCTCAGAAAGTATCAATGCTATTGCATTCAAACTTGGTACACTTACTTACTATCATGAGGGGACTAGGCAGGCAAAGTTAGATAACTCTGGCTTGCATTTTGACAGAGTTATGTGCCCTTTTTATACTTAGAAAATTGAAAATTTTGATTAAGTTTTGTGTTTAGGTCCATTTTATTCCTTAAGTATCAAAGCTATTGCTTTCATACTTGCAACACTTACTAATTATCGTAAGGGGACTGTGCAGGCAAAGTTATGTAACTCTGACTGGCATTTTGACGAAAATATGGGCCCTTTATACTTGAAAATTTGGTTATTTTTTGTGTTTTAGTCTACTTTACCCCTAAAGTATCATAGATATTGCTTTCATACTTGGAACACTCGCAAACTATCATCAGGGGATAGTAAAGAACAAGTTGCATAACTCTGGTTATCATTTTTTCGACTTAGTAACTTTGAATATATGGTTACATTTTGTGTTTAGATCCACTTTACTTCTAAAGTATCAAGGCAATTGCTTTTAAACTTCAAATACTTTCATGCTATCATGAGGGTACTGTACATGGCAAGTTGAATTTTACCTTGACCTTTGAATGACCTGACTCTCAATGTCAAATTATTAAATTTTGCTAAAATCGCCATAACTTTTTTATTTATGATTAGATTCGGATTGATACTTTGACAAAACAACTCTTACCTGACCTACCACAATAGACTCCACCACAAACCACCCCCCCATGCCCCCCGAATACCCCCCCCCCACCCCCGAATCCCCTTCAATCCCCCCCCACTATTTTTTTTAAATTAAAAGATCATCTAATAAATGACCACCACACCCTCACACTATAACCCCCACCCCCCCAAAAAACAAAAAAATAATGTTTATAGGTAGGGTGGCATATAGCAGTTGAACTGTCCGTCAGTATGTCAGTCAGTCTGTCCGTCCGTCCACAAAAAACTTTAACATTAGCCATAACTTTTTTCACTTTTGAAGATAACAACTTGATATTTGGCATGCATGTGTATCTCATGGAGCTGCACATTTTGAGTGGTGGAGTTTCAAGGTCAAGGTCATCCTTCAAGGTAAAAAAATAAATAATACCGTAATATTTTCCAAGCGGCGTTCTCATGAAGCTGCACATTTTGAGTGATGGAAGGTCAAGGTCATCCTTCAAGGTCAAGGTCATCCTTCAAGGTCAAAGGTAAAAAAAAAGAAATCAAAGCGGCGTTCTTATGAAGCTGCACATTTTGAGTGGTGGAAGTTCAAGTTCAAGGTCATTCTTCATGGTCAAGGTCATCCTTCAAGGTCAAAGGTCCAATTTTTTTTTTTTTTTTAAGGGACGTTCTCATAAAGCTGCACATTTTTGAGTGGTGGAAGATCAATGTCAAGGTCATCCTTCAAGGTCAAAGGTAAAAGAAAAGAAAAAAAAAAAATCAAAGCGGGGCAATATGGGGCATTGTGTTTCTGACAAACACATCTCTGTTTTTTTTCAACCATGGTAAAAAAACATAAATATTTATTTTTATTATTTTATTTTTGAAATACCGTCCAACTATCAGACCCAAGAATCCCCCCCCCCCCCCTCAAAAAAAAATTATTATTTTTTTTGCATTTTTGAAGATAATGTAATAAATGACCACACCCCCACACTATACACCCCTCTCCACTCCACCCCTCCTTCCTTTGTGATTGAAATTGAGATAGGTCCCTACACTTTTAAAAAGACAAATAGATGAGCGGTCTGCTCCCGCAAGGCGGTGCTCTTGTTAACATTTGGAACGGCACCGGAAATATCGGCCCCATTTTTGAAAAAAATAAAACACTTGACTTTAGGTATTGTGCTGTAATATTGATTGTGGGTAGCTAACATGCAGACCTAGATTGTATTTCATTGTGGAAAAGTTTGGTCCCGGAGTTTGGTTCAGGTCTCTGTTACTAAAAATAAAAAATGGTTACCGCTGAATAACTTTGGCGTGGAGGGAAGTGTTTTTTTATACTTTTCTGTGCAATTATTGTATACACTGACCTTGCTAAGATTCATGTAAGTTAATTGGCAAAAATTTGAAAATCTTATTTCTTAGTATGATCACATTTCTTGTTTTAATTTATATGTGCTTATCTTAAATAATACATATACTATCTAACTCCTACAGATATTAAACTTCAAATATGTATTTGTGGTCATAATATAAGGTAATTAACAGAAAATGAACATTAAACTATCAAAGAAGAAAAATATGGTTTTGTTCTATTTTGGTACAGCCCTTTTCTTTTTACTTTTGAGTTCAAATATTAATGATATTGTCACATAACCAATTTCTTAAATAAGCATTATCCTAAGGTTTACAATACATCCCTGTTGTGAAACATTTTATTGCAACATGTTTTTACTGTTTAAGTTTCTGTTGAGTTTAAAAAAAAATTAATTTTAAATGCTCATTTGAAAAAAAAAGATTGTTTTCAGAGCTACAAATAAGGTGCGTATTTGCGTAAATACCCAATGTAAATTGCCGAGAATGCATAGAAAATAAAACTTTGCATACCCAACCCAATTGGAATTGCTGATATCTCATATCGTATTTTTCTTCTGCGGCGAGTAAATCTGTCCCAGAAATACCTGGGTCCGAAATACACGGATTCTTTCCGCTTCGTCCAAGCGCTTTCAGTATAACCTGCAGCACAATAATATGTACGGAAGAAAGTGTCTATGTAACTATGTGTTATTGTTGTGAAAATGTCTAAACCGCGAGGCAGTAAAAAGGGAAATATCGTATCCCAGACACATAAAAACAATTTTAAGTGATTTAACCGCGAGCAACACAAAATCAGAAGCGGAAAATATAGCGAAACTAATTTTTGATGATATTGTGTCTGAGGCAAGCGCTGAGTGTGCATACATTGTAAGAAAACTGGTGGAAAAAAATGTCAAACTTTTTTTTAATCAAGACTGTATATTATGGATACATCTACATAATTACACAAGATCTCTGAAACTAATCAATTAAGAGTGGAACTTAAGACAATGAAAATACCCAATTTTATAAAAAAATACCCAATTGTCAAGTATAGTAGTGGGTAGCGACTTTTTTTGTACCCAATTGAAAATGAAAATACCCAATTGAACTCAAAAGTAGTGGGTATTTACCCAATTACTCAGAAAAGTTTATGGAACTCTGTTGTTTATCAGTCTCCAAAATGAGCTCTGGAAAACAGGGCTTAATGCATGTGCTTTGCTGACTCGGGGGCAAATCTTTAAGCCTAAACTGGATTTTAATAAAGTAGAGACTTGCTATTAATAAAAATTACCACAAAAGCAGAAAGTGTTGTCCCTGTTTAGCATGCTATTTTCCTAGAGCTGGGCTCAACTTTTTTAATTTTTCTGATTCATATAGATTGCAAGAGCCTGGTACTACCATGATGTGGTGTTTAATGTACGAGGTCGTAAGTTTCCTGCCCATCGCTGCATACTCAGTGCCCGGAGCTCCTACTTTTCTGAACTGTTCAGAACCAGGTGGAAGGGACGCATAAAATAGTGCTCAAACATCAACTGGTAAGAAATAGTGCTCAAACAATCAACTGGTAAGAAATAGTGCTCAAACATCAACTGGTAAGAAATAATGCTCAAACATCAACTGGTAAGAAATAGTGCTCAAACATCAAGTGGAATGTAGCCTATGTTGTTGTTTTATCAAGGATGTTATTCAATTTTATTTTAAACCTATATTTCCGTGCCAGTATGCATTTTACAGGCAACCAAATGAAGAAAAATTATACTCGCTCTGAAAAAACAGGGTTTAATGTGCAGTTTGCACAGGCTTCCAGACTGGGCAGAAAGTGTTTTTCCTGATAAGCCTGTGCACATTGCACGAGCTAATCTGGGATAATCATTTACACACATGCATTAAGCCCCGTTTTCCTAGAAAGAGGTTCAGTAACATTTTTAAAGCCCCAGTTTATAAGATTAACATTTTCAAAGAAAAATTTACTTTAAAAAGAAAGATGTCTTATTTGCGAAAATACTAAAAACTGCTTTCAAATCTATTAAACATAATTCTAATGATCTGCACACATCTAATTTCCCATTTTTCAGAGCGTGAGCATGGGTGGGCATATTGATTTTAAGCTCATCTATTTTTGGAAAAAAAAAATGAGTATTGTCATCCCCTTGGCGTCGGCGTTGGCGTCCGGTTAAGTTTTGCGTTAGGTCCACTTTTCTCAGAAAGTATCAATGCTATTGCATTCAAACTTGGTACACTTACTTACTATCATGAGGGGACTGGGCAGGCAAAAGTTAGATAACTCTGGAGTGCATTTTGACAGAATTAGTGCCCTTTTTTATACTTAGAAAATTGAAAATTTTGGTTAAGTTTTGTGTTTAGGTCCAATTTATTCCTTAAGTATCAAAGCTATTGCTTTCATACGTGCATCACTTACTAACTATCATAAGGGGACTGTGCAGGCAAAGTTATGTAACTCTGACTGGCATTTTGACAGAATTATGTGCCCTTTTATATTTAGAAAATTTAAATTTTGGTTAAGTTGTATGTTTAGGTCCACTTTATTCATACAGTATCAAAGCTATTACTTTCATACTTGCAACACTTTTTACTATCATAAGGGGACTGTGAAGGCAAAGTTATGTAACTCTGACTGGCATTTGGACGGAATTATGGGCCCTTTATACTTAGAAAATTGAAATTTGGTTAAGTTTTGTGTTGTTGGTCCACTTTACCCATAAAGTATCATAGATATTGCTTTCATACTTGGACAACTCCCACTCGCAAACTATCATAAGGGTACAGTAAAAGGACAAGGTGCATAACTCTGGTTGTCATTTTTTACGGAATTATGGCCCTTTTTTTTGACTTAGTAACTTTGAATATTGGTTAAATTTTGTGTTTCGATCCACTTTACACTTCTAAAGTATCAAGGCTATTGCTTTCAAACTTCAAATACTTTCATGCTATCATGAGGTTACTTTACCTGGTAAGTTGAATTTTACCTTAACCTTTGAATGACCTTGACTCTCATGGTCAAATATTAAATTTTGCTAAAATTGCCATAACTTCTTATTTAGATGAATAGATTTGATTGATATCCTTTGACAAAACTACTCTTACCTGACCAATACCACAATAGACGCCACCCAAACCATCCCCCGTCCCTCCCCCCCCC